>NC_089594.1:8855563-9152992 GCF_019320115.1 Miscanthus floridulus
TTTCAACCCGCACCAACCCCTCCCCCCGCGTTGCCGGAGCACCACCCCGCGCCAGAGCACTGCCCCACGCTGTTCACCGCCCCACGCTAGAGCACCGCCCCACGCCATCCACCGCCCCAAGCCAGAGCACCGCGCCATCCATGCCAAGCCGAAGCACCACGCCATGCCATCCACCGCCCTAAGCCAGAGCACTACACCGTCCGTGCCAAGCCAGAGCACCGCGCCGTCTGTCCCACCGCCGAGGCCTTCAGGAGCATGTGGACAGCTACTTTCCCACCCCCACGGTGAGTGCGTGGCTCACTACCCGCTCCGTGTCTGATGAAATGTCCCACGGCTGCTTACTTGAATCAGTAGAGGCTTTTCATTTACGTACAACTTATTGTTTGATATGATAATTTACTTGCCATAATTTATGTTACTGCTACTTTATTGCAATGCTAGCATATAGTTTGATCATGAATGTCTAGTCTATAGTGCCACCGATGCTCAATGTTTTTGGATGTGAGGATGGAGTATATATATTTTAGACCTATAGAACTAATATATGTCCAAACTTGTCATGGAATTCTCCATGCTATCAGCATAAAGATGCATAATTATTAACTTATGCAAGATTACAAGTAATACATAGTTATGTAGCCTTGTGCATTAAACTAGGAATATTTTCCAACAATCCTATCTTATTATGAGTTTTTGCATGTCACTTTCCTAGGATAGTATGAGATGCATATTTGCCCCTACCAACCATGTAAGTTTCAGATCAAAGTATCACTAATTTGGAAAGATGCTTACCTGCACTGATACTTGTGAAAGAACCTCGCGCCGATGGTTGGGGGATTTATAGTGAGGCTGAAGACTCTGAGACATCTCTAGGAGTATATCCAAAAGTCTTAAACTGGCTCTCTAAATCATCATTTGGTTTTTAACGAATAAAAAATATTCTTTATATCTTTCCTACATCTAACAACTATTACTAAGGCACATGAATAGTTGTTTTCCAAACACTCCTATCTATGCAATGGTTGTGTGTTATTCGTAAATATATTAAATTTTATAAGAATACATCATGTTTGAATGACAGCCTAATTTACTTAAATGTATAGGCAACCATGGCATGGTATGTAGTGCATGTTGGTCACATGCTTGGGATTTATTGAACCTGGGAAGATTGCTATGCTCAAGTCAATCGCTACCCTGGTAATTTGCACAAAAAATACAACACAGAAGCTGAAGCTTTGAGGGCCTACTATAGTCATCCAGCCTACCTTGCAAACCATGGGCAACCGGCCTACTATGGTCCAATGAATGCAAACCATGGCCATCCGCTGGCACTGGAGATCGAAGAGAAGCCACCCGTCGGAGATGTGAAGATTAGGAGAAATGCTCCTTGGTCTTGGAAAGATGTCATGCTTTTATTTATGGCTATGGTCATCGCTTTTCTTATTTGGAAGTTGATGTAGGCTTAGTTTCGTAGAACAGTTGGTGGACTTTGTTCTATGTGGTCAATCAAACAATGAATTTGTTCTAGGTGAACATATGCTATTATTTGACTTTGTTGTATGTGGACTTATTATTAGACTTTGCATTAAGCATATTATATATATATATGAACATATGCTATTAGTAGTTGTTCGCGGCCAAAACTAACCACGATCGTGTCATAGCCATGCCTCATCGTCGCCTGTTACCCCGTCACCGAAGAATAGATCAGCAACAAGAAGTGGCTGATATCGTTGGGACGGGAGAGCCGCATGATCCGACAAACGGTGAAGGTGTCAATCAGGTCGGTGAGAACGAGCAGCCATGGACCCCGTCCGGCCTGCTCAATCTAGGTCAAAATGACCAAGATGACCAGGTAATTTTGGTATCATGTGACTATGTAGCCACACACGCTAATCAATTGAGAGGGTCATAGCTTACTTGGTGTCTCTAGCAGGAGCCTCCATCGGCCGAGGAGCCAGAGGGTTCGGGTAGTAGGAAGGCAAGATCCAGGCGAGGCGTGTCAAAGATTCCTGTTGGTAGGAATGCACACTGGCACATTACTGAGTTCGATGAATTAGGGGATCCACTCTCACCGCCTATAGCTTTGACCAAATACAAGACTATCATCAGGTTACTTGTTAGGGACTTTATCCCGATTAGGTACAGGAAGTGGATGGAGGGTTCCCAAAAGTGAGAAGGATTACATATGGGATGTCAAGATCCTAGAGTATTTCACTTTCCCAACCGAGTATGACAGGGAGTTAGTCAAGAAAAAAGGAAAAGAAATCATGGGGACATGCTTCAAGAATTTCAAAGGGACATTGTACAAGAATTTTGTCCTCCAAAATAAAGAGCCAGATTTCAATGGTGGACAGTTTAGCAAGCAGAAGGACTTCTGGCAGGATTTCAAGGAATACAGGTTATCCAAGAAGTACTTAGCACTAAGTAGGAAGAATAAGGAGAACTCGTAGAAAGCGATGAATCCTCATCATCTTGGCTCTCGTGGCTATGCCAAAAAGATGCTAGATTTTGAAGCAGAACTTCAAAAGATGGATCGCCTTGCTGAGGAAGGCGTTCAGGTTGAGACAGCCGATTAGGAGCCCAGATCGGTATTATATTGTATGGGGAGGAATGTATGGCACGCCGAGGACAGGAGCTTTAGCTCCACAAATGAACCCATGAGCGAACTCATCCAGAGGATCTCCTAGATAACTGAGGAGGTGAATCAAGGGACTCGCACTTCTAATAGGGAGAAAGACGTGCTCACCCAAGCACTCGGAACCAAGGAGCACCCTGGTCATACTAGAGAAACCGATGTTGTTCCTTCGAAACTAACATTCCCCCAAGAATCTAACACTTACCGGAGCCGCTCGAGGGGCATCACTGAACCCGTCAATGTCAAGTTGTACATCCGTCAGGAATGGACAAAGGACAAGGTGACGCTTGGCTAGGCCTGGCCTGCGGGAGACGGGACAATTAATGGTCGTCCAATTCCATAGGGGTACGCTCGCATCACCATTGACAGAATACTTGATAAGAAGTTTAACAAGATACCCATTGAGTACCCCATAGCGGAAGATAGGCCAAAACTTGGTCAAAACAAGGGCTCTCAAGTGGCCTGGCACAAGCGCTTCGTTAAGCTTGACCATTAATTATCCTCTAATGATGAGGATGACTGGGAGTCTTCGCCCACCCACGATGATCACTCACCATCTCCCAACAGAGATCTCTCCCCTCCTCATCCGGAGCCATCGCCCCCGAGAAGACAGAGGTCTCCTTCTATTCCTCCTCATCCGACTCCATCTTCATCAGCCCCGAGAAAAGAGACTCCTCCTCCTCCTCCTTCCCCTCCTCCTCCATCTTCATTAGCGCTGGGAAAACAGAATTCTCATCATCATCCTCCTCCTCCACCTAAGCCCAAAACAAGATTAAGGACATCCTCGTAGTCGCAGAAAAGGTCCTTGGATTCGGTCGCTAATGGTCCCAAAGTGGACCAACAGAAAAGAAAAAGGTCGTTCAATGGCAGCGTTACCACCTTGATGAAAGAAAAATTTACAGCACACATCTCGAAGGAAGATTATGTTAGTTTCTTCAATCTCTGTGCCTCACTGCCTTCATATTTGTTGAAGTCCGAATTAGAAAGGCAAACACAGAATAAATACGCTACAACAAGAGATGAAGAAATACACAATAAAGATTTAAGGAACATACAGAAGTACGTCGAAGACAACCCAGGATTAACCGTGGAACAGGCCGCGAACATCTATTATGATGTACAAGGGACGGGAACACCGGCAATGAAGTATAAAAGGGGCAATCTTTTGGTTCCTGATGATGAGTATAAAAATTTGACAACATATATGCACCAGTTGCATGAATATTACATGGCTCAAGCAATAGAGATGGACGACTTTGGTTTTGAGGTTATTATCTATTCGCCACATGTTTTCCATTATCCTAAAGAAGAGAAGTTTGATGTTGAGTGGGAGTGCTTGTTCCAGCTATACCAGAAACGCTCTCTCGATGTTCAAATATTGACGTTGTGGACTATGTAAGTACCCTACATGCACGATATTACAATTAACTACTCTCTCGAGACAAATTGTTAACTTTTGAGCACTTCCCATGATTTTATATAGGTGTATAGCAAAATTTTGCATTCTAAAAAGCAAATGGGATTACATAGGCTTCTTGGACCCCTTGCGAGTCAATGAGAGGACATGTCTAGGCCTCTATGGATGTGACGTGGAAGACCTAAAACAGAGATTGATTGCTATTTTCGACGAATTCACGATGAAGAAGAAAACCCACATACTTCTAGCCTACAACTGCGAGTATGTGTTCTCGGCTTTTAATTTTATGCTTCTTTTTTCGTTAAGATTATTTGATAATTAGGATTCTGTGATTGTAGCAACCATTTCGTCTTCATTTGTGTCAATTTTGCCAAAAATCTGATCGAGGTATGGGACTCGAAGAAAAAACCATTTCATCATCTAGATGCACTGGTGGCAGTGCTGAATTAGTAAGCGATCCTAACAACATATTGTTTTCTAATCACACATACCACTTTCTCATGTTTCTCTCTTTAATGTTGCTCAGTGTCCGAAGAAGACATATCGGTGGGACGTCGATCCCATTCAAGGTTGTTGAAATGGAGGGGAAGTACCTGTCACAGCCGGCGGGAAACAATGAATGCAAGTTTTATGTAATGTGGGCAATGCTTCGCTACATCGGCGGGAAATCGGAAGAAGCCGATAAGTTGGTCTGTATAATCCCCATTTCATTTATGTCTATTAATAATTCAACAAAATGATTTATTGTTTCTATTTGGATACCATCTTTTTTGAACGACAGCGCAAGAAATATAACCACCAAAGGCTGTTAGACATGGAGATCGTCGCACTGCAATTGGAGCTCGCAAAATTCATCTTAGCCAAGGTATTGGAAAAAGATGGAGTATTTTCCATTGCACAATCCGTGAGGTACAAGGACCAGTATGGCCCAGAGCGGCTCGCCAAATTATTGTAAGAAGTCCGAGAAGCATTGCACAATCTGTGAAGTCCGAGAACATTTCTTTTTTATTTTGAGAGATCGAGATCTTGATAAGAACATTTGAACTGTAACCGTAACATTTGTAATGTTTAATATTGATGGACCTGTCATCTATGTAGCGTATATAAAGCGAAACCCAATTCCACGAAAAAATATAAATTAAAATCAATTATAAAATAATAAAATATGAATGGGCCATCACTGCCGGTTAGCAACGAACAGATAGTGTTATCGTAACCATCACTGCCGGTTATCAACAAACCGCCAGTGTTGTCATGCAAAACACTGCTGGCTTGAGCCATGAACCGATAGTGTTGGCTTGCTCAACACTGCCGGCTTGAGCCATGAACCGACAGTGTAGGCTTGCTCAACACTGTTGGCTTGAGCCAAGAACCGACACTCTTGAAGCAACCATCACTATCAGTTGGGACTACAAACTGGCAGTGTTGTTCAACTAGACACTATCGGGTGGAGCCAGAAACCGACACTGTTTCCTGTAGATCAGTGTCGGTTTTTAAGAACCGATAGTGATGTCAACCCCCCATCATTGCTGGTATGTCACTGTCGGTTCAGAATCTGGCAGTGAAGGAGGTTTTTGAACCGACAGTGATGTCCAGATCTAGGGTAGTGCCTATTGGCCATGAGTTCCAAGGCCATGCCACCTCCATCACTTCAAGAAATGTTGTGGTGTTGTAAACCTACAAGGACCCATTTGTACCTCAGCTTCTCGTGTTGAGGCACTTAGCGACACTTTCTCTATATGATAGGCGCGCCTTTGTTCACCATTTCATGGGATCATGTATCTTTTCACTAAGGTGTACCTTGGTCATCGTCATTTGCAGGAGCTCACCGAGTTTTGTCTTGGTGGAAAGCAGGGGGCACGACGAAGGCGAGGACGCTTCCTTTGTCCCTCCCTCGGCTGAGAGCAAAGAGGGGATGGAAGGAGCTGATGGTCAGAAGCGAGGATGGTCTGGTCTAGGTGGTCCCCCCACTCAAGAATGCAACTAGGCGTTAGCTGGGGACGATGTAACTATATGACCGGATTGCCCTTGGGCTTGTGGAATATGCAGCGAGTTTGGAAAAGGTACGGGGGCAATACTGTTTTCTATAATGGCCGCTGGAGCCTATAAATACTGCCCTCAAGCGGCTTTGATGGGAAGGATGAATAGTGATATTTTGTACCCCATACTCCTTTCGCTTGCTCTTATTTCATGATTCCCGTTCCCATCTAGGCCTACGTTCATTCATCAACCAGCGGGTGTTTGAAGATTCCGGTCTACAACAACAATTACTAAGTTTCGCCCTGCAAATCTGGGATAGATCGATACATATTTGGTAACTTTCTAAGATTCAGCAAAAGGCTTTCGTGGAATGAAGTTGGATCTATTCACTTTCTTATATATTGAGAAGATAATAAGGAGTGTCTCGAATTGATACTGAAAGATTTGTTCTATTGTTTCAGCTTCAAACCTAAGCAACTGCTCTTCAAAAGTTTCATAAACCTTCTCAATGGCAAGGTTTCTTGATCACCTCATCTTATTTATTACAAGCTGCTGGTTAAACATGCCAGATCCACAATACAGCTGTTGTGAGCATAAAGAAGCCACACGTTCAACTCCTACTATTGTACCTGTTGGTTTTTGCCACATCACTCCTACCAACATTGATGATGATGATGACGCTGCTTCTTCCCCTCACTACATGGAACCACCAAGAGGCGAATAATGCATGATTCCTTACTCGCATAATTAGTAGTTTCTTAAGCTATAATGATTGTTGTATATTGATTAAGAACTTCGTGATTCTTTTAGCTTCTATTTGTGGCACATCCCTCACTTTTGTCACACCGCGTAACAATCTTAGAGATATAATAGTTTTCCTTAGTTGCTATTGTGTCACTAGTGCCAAACAAATCTAAGAGATACAAAGCTGGCATGTGAATAGCACTAATAATAGATGGGCCCTACTTGTGGTAGGACATAATTAATAGTTATCATACTGCCAAACAATCTTAGAGATAGAAAGTTGTTGCCTGGTTGTCACTGCCTCACTACTGAATAATCATAGAGATAGAAAGATGATGTTGAAACTTTACTTGTAGATGGACTCAGTGGCACAACTCATTGATATCACACTGCCAAATAATCTCAGATACACAACTATTTCATAAATGCTACTAGTAAATGTGCCTTACTTGCATTGTCGCCTAATAGTATTGTAGTTTTACTAGTAGAGAACTAGAAAATCTTAGAGATAGAAAGCTAGTATTTGAATGCTACCAGTAGATGGGCCCACTCATAAAAAAAGCACATAATTCATTGTCATGGAACTTTTTTTTCTCGAAAATGCAGGAGAACCGCGCTTCATTGTACTAAGAAGATAAAAGGGGGGGTAAGAACCCATACAACACAACACACACAAAACACATTGCAGCAGTTGCTGCTGCTACTAGGAAGCTAACGCGCCTTAGACATAGAAAAAATGACCAAAAAAGAGAGAGAGAGAGGACGCTAACCACCCAGAGCGAGGGCATCCAAGAGGGATAATCCTCGAGCCCCCGCCAAAGACCACGACCTTCTGTCATCTTCCGCTACAGCAAGAGCGCCTGCAACACTTGGGGCTGCACCATAAAAAACACAACTGTTGCGGTGTCTCCATAAGGTCCAAGGTCCAAGGTCCCAGGATCACAAGAGAGTTGATTCCTTTCCTTGCCATGTCACTAGCAGCACTGTTTACTCTCTTCCACCATGAGTGAAAGGATATTTCTGTGGACTACGGGGAAAGGGCTTGGAGTCCCATCCGAGAAAAGAAGCGGAACCAGAATTCTCTTGCAAAGACACACTGAACTAAGAGGTGATCAATGGTTTCTGCAGCCTGATCACACAAAGGGCAGTGCTCAGGATGAGGTAGTCCATGGCGTGCAAGGTGATCCGCTGTCCAACAACGGTTGTGAGCCACCAACCAAACGAAGAAGCGGCATTTGGGCAGCGCCTAGGTCTTCCAAATTCTTTCACAGGGCTCAAAAGGTATAGACCCCACAAAAAAATCCCTTGTATGCAGTCTTGGCCGAATACTTTCCATCTGAGGAAAACTGCCAAATATGCCTATCTTCAACACCCGGTTGCAAAGAGAAATCAGACAGGACGTCCCAAAGGAGGAGGAAGTCAACCATTACACCGACTGTGCGAGCCCCTTTTATATCAGAAATCCAAGTCTGGTTGGTAAGGGCATCCTGGACAGTTCGTTGTTTGGTCCTCCTTTTAGGGATAGCGGCGAAAAGATGAGCTGCAAGATCTGTGATACATTGGCCATGGAGCCAACGGTCTATCCAGAAAAGGGTGTTCGCTCCATTCCCAACTTCGGAGTAAACAGCCACTGCAAAGAAGGCTCTAACTTGATCTGGCACATGAATTGGAAGATTAGCCCATGGGTGATATGGTTCTATTTTTTTGTAACCAGGCCCATCTCATTCGCAATGCCCAGCCAAGGGATTTAAGGTCTGAAATTCATAGACCCCCAAGTTCTTTAGGGATACAAACCTTACCCCAAGCAATAAGACAATGCCCTCCTTTTGCATCTCTACGGCCTCTCCAAAGGAACCCACACCGAATTTTATCCACTGCTTTAATAGCCCAAGGTGGAAAGTCGATGGCCATAATTAGATAGACGAGCATACCAGTGAGCACAAACTGAACCTGAACCATTCTTCCAACCTTGGTCATCAAATCTGCCTTCCAGGCAGGAAGCTGATTAGCAATACGGTCGATAATAGGCTGAATTTGAGCCTTGGTAAGCTTCTTCACAGCGAGAGGCAGTCCCAAATATCTGCATGGGAAGTCAATGAGTGCACAGGGCAGCAGGTTTTGCACTGCTGCAAGCTCCACATCACCACATCTGATGGGCAATACATTGCTCTTTTGTAAGTTTGTCTTGAGCCCCGTTGCTTCTCCAAATAAATTGAGGATATCCAAGGTTACAGCAATGTCACTAGCTTCTGGATGGAGGAACATAACCACATCGTCCGCATAAATGGATATTATGTGGTGTAAGCTGCGCCTAGATAGTGGCTGCAGCAAGCCTTCATTTTCAGCCTTTAAAATCATGTGCCCCAATACATCCATAACCAGGATGAACAACATCGGGGAGAGGGGGTCGCCTTGCTGAAGCCCTCGTCGATGTGCAATCCTTTCACCTGGGATCCCATTTAACAAGACTTGAGTTGAAGAAGAGGATAGCAGCCCACTGATTATATCCTGCCAAATTTGTCCAAAACCGAGCTGCTGCAATATCTCAAGTAGGAAGGGCTAGGATACAGAATCAAATGCCTTCGAAATATCCAACTTGAGTAAAATTCAGGGCTGCTTCTGCTAATGAAGGAACCTTGCTGTTTGTTGCACTAGCATGAAGTTATCCTGTATAAAATGCCCTTTTATGAAGGCGCTTTGGTAAGGAGAGACAATCTGTTGCAGCCTAGGGGCAAGACGATTAGCAAGCAGCTTTGTTACTAGCTTGGCGAAGCTGTGGACCAAGCTTATGGGCCTGAAATCCTTGGGTTGTTCAGCACCTTCTTTTTTGGGGAGAAGGGTGATGTAAGCTGAATTCAGAGCTTCAAAATTTACCATCTTCCTACTCCATACCGTTGAAATTGCTACCATGATGTCTTCTTTTATAATAGTCCAGCATGATTTGTAGAAACGACCTGTGTACCCGTCCGGCCCGGGGGCCTTATCTGAAGGTAACTGCTGGATCGTCCTCCACACCTCATCTTCGGTGAAGGGAAGATCAAGCTCTGACATGTCTTGCGCATTAATTCCCAAATCAGCCAAGTTGATTGTGTGCTCTCTAGCTGTATAGATTCCCAGCAGGTTTTCATAAAAATCGTCAATGACTGAAGCCTTGTCCTCATGGCTGGTGCAAATTCGATCACCTGAAATAAGTTTCCCAATAAAATTCTTCCTTTTTCCAGTGCCGGGCGTGCATATGGAAGATTCTTGTATTAGCATCACCATCTTTGAGCCAGCTGATCCTTGAGCGTAATCGAGCCATTGTGCGCTTGAGGGATGCAAGGGCCAAGCTGTGCTTCTTCAGATTGTTCTTGAGCCAAACTTCTCCAGGGGAAAGCTGACGGTTATCTTGGGTGATCTCGAACTGATGCAAAATCTCTCTTGCCAAAGCAAGCTGAAAGCTAACCTGTCCCACCTCCTTGTCACTCCAACTCTGCAGGCCCTTGGTAATAGCTTTGAACTTCTTGTTCAGAGTTAAAAAAGGGCATGGACCAGCAGGGACTGAAGTCCAAGTTGAAGCAACAGCCTCCTGAAAACCATCGAGTTTAGTCCAAAAGGATTCAAAGTGAAATCTGGGTCGTCATGGTTTATTATCTTTGAGGCCTAGCAGGAGAGGGCAATGATCAGAATCATCTGAAGCCAAACTTTGAAGCAAGAAGTTGGGAAATTTCTCCTCCGAGTCAACTGAACATAACACTCGATCCAGTTTCACCAGGGTAGGAGAGTTTTGCTGGTTTGACCATGTGTACTTGCGACCATGCAGCGGTATCTCTTTAAGAGCCAAATCATTGATAAACCTCCTAAAACGACCCATCATTGCCCTATTATAATTGGTATTATTCTTGTCTTCATCCCTGTAAATTAGATTGAAATCCCCAGCCACCATCCATGGTCCCGGGCATGCTGCACGAATATCCCGTAATTACTGAAGAAACTAAATTTTGTCCTAATTACCTTGGGGTCCATAAACACAAGTAAACCACCAAGACTGCCCATTTTCTGGGGAGAACTGAACTATTACACTATGATTGTCAACCCGTTGAGCTACGGAAAAACCAATATGTCGTCTCCAAGAAACCAAGATTCCTTCGCTGGCACCAACAGAGGGGGCAGCAACGAAGTATGAGAATTCTGAGCCTAGGGTAGATAGTATAATTCTGCGAGATATACCTGTGATTTTGGTTTCCTGAATACACACAATGTCCGACCGAGTTGAGTCCATAATAGAGCGTACAGAGTCTTGCCTGGGGATAGAATTTAATCCCCTAACATTCCAAATTAGAATTTTTTTCAGGATCCATAAATACATGATCAAAGGCGACCACCCATGCATCAGACAATTAACTCAACATTTCCAATTCCTCCCCCTGCCAAAGTTCATTAGGCAGGGACTAACAAAACAAGGCAGCTAGTGCTTGAAGCTGTGAATCAGATATGGGTTGCCCAAATAATTTTGCATAATCATCTAGAGCCTGTTGGTCAATACCTTTATTTTCATCAAGGATGCCTAGAGATCGCATTGCCTTCTTCTTCGTCCTCCCGTCCAGGTCATTCAGAGGAAATTCCACAGCAGCCCCAGCAAGCCGACGACTACGATGCGGTGTGGCCCCGGACAACTGGGACTTGTATCTTTGCTTGTTGATTACCGGCATCGGGAGCAGGGCATCTGTACACCGAGCAAGGCTATTGAGGAAGGCAGCTCGGGCTTCCGAAGACGGGAGACTCCTAGCCCAGGGCAGAGTCACCAATGGGACTACAACACCCAGGACTTGGGTCTACTATTCAGGGCCCCCCAAATCCGAGCCAACTGCGGTATGGGTGCCAGAGGGGGTCGGAGACCCTGGCTGATGCGCTTCTGAGGGGGGCCGGTCATCCACTCCTTGGACCGCACTAGGGAAGGAGACCGAGGATGGAGATGCTACTGTCGCTACCACATCCCCGGCCGTCGTGGGATCAATTCTTCTAGTTTCCAAATCCAGAATCTCTAGGCACGGGCGTGGGGAGGACCCACGACGGCAGCCGGAGCGCTGTCGCTGCCATGAGCGGAGATAGCGCCTGGAATAGACCCAGAGCCACTTAGTCGAAGACTTATATTGTAGATAAGGCGGTGGCAGGGGTGTTCATGGGGATCATGGGGAGGCCGGTAAGACCGTCGCCTCCTCAAACAATAGGGGTGAGCGTGGTGAGGACGGCCTTTCTATTGCCCCATCAACGCCCAACACACCCTGTAAATCTGAAACCACACCCAGGCCGAACTTTTTAAGCCCATTAGGAGACACCAAATTCCCACCAGGAACCAATTCACTTACGGCCCAGGGGAGGGCTGATTGCTCCTCAACCACAAAGGACATAAGCACGGGAGAAGATGCCGAGGGGGCCAGCAAGTCTGGCTCGGCCCCACTGATGGCTAAAGGGCTTCCACAATTAAGTTTCTGCAAACTGTCAACCATCTCCACCTCCTCATTATTTTTTGTCGGGGACACGGTGCATTGACGGCTGCCGCTTAGGGGCACCCGCACGTCATCAATGGTCATGGATGCTTGGGTTGCTACGCACAGCTCCTTGGAAACAGCCGAAGCCGCAACAGCCTTGAGTGAGGGGCCTCCACTTTCCTAGGCAGGCGTGCGGCCCAAAGCGCCGCTGCCGGTCTCCCTGCCATCTGCCAAACCAAAAGCAGAGGGGGCGGCAGAGGAGCCAAGAAACGACGTCGCTGCCATGAAGAGCCATCCTCCCTACTGTCATCACTGCCGCTGTCTCCATTGGAAGGAGGGGCATCAGGAAGAATCACAACTGAAGCATGAACGTCAATGGGATATGCCAGAATCCTCTTCACTGGAGGGTCTTCCACGACGGTTGATGGGGGTTTAGTAACCCATAGTTCCTTATAACGTGGAATTGAACTTAAATCTGAGCACCACACCGAGCACCGAAAGGTGGACAAATCAAGAGTATCTGAATGCACGTGATCAATCCAGGCATAGGGCTTAGGAATTGTTCCACTATTGAAGTTTCCCAAACATGGGTAGGAATGCCACGGAGCTCAATGTCGACTAGGCATGGTAGAGTCCTCCCAATCGCGCCAGCTAGTCTGCTCCATCGTTTGCACAGAAGGCTGAATTCCGGCGAGCGTAGAGGCTGTCGTAGACTGACCAAACGATCCACCGATTCGGCATCTGGGAGAAAGAGCAGGTAGGTAGACGAAGAGGCACGACGCAGGACCAATGAAGCTGCCTCAACCTCCAACCTGGTTGCAATCGCTGCTGCAATAGCATTAGCCGGCGCAAGAGGGGTAGAGCCGATGACTGTCATGACCACCGCCCGCGCAAGGTCTTCCTCCGCATGAGCCACCTAATCACTCCAACTGATGATGCAAGGAGGAGGCATCTCAGGGGCTTGATCTTGTAAGGTCATCAGAGTGGGTGCAACGTCCGGTGCGGGGGCAGCTGCTAGAGATGAGTCCGAGCGCCCGGTGTCCTCCCACCATCGGTGACGTGGATGTCGTCGTCGATGCTGCCGACCAGCCCGGCCATCAGCACCATCAGCGTGAGGCGCTACTGATGATGAATCCATCATGCCGCTCGGACCAGTTGCCGGAGTCGCCGCACCACACACCGAGCCCGCCGGGATAGACCGTTGCGGGGGGTAGTGATAGCAGGCTCCTAGGCCAAGGAGATTCGCCGCCAGACAGACCTGCGCTCGGGCTGGGAGGTACGTCCACCTCGCACCATCCTAGGGAACACGTAGGATCGGTGTCCCAGGGAGCGGCAGCGGAAACACCTCACCTGCAGATGGCACCGAGCAGCAGTGTGTGTGGCGGAGAAACAATTGAAGCACTTTCCAACAAGATCAGCAGGGACCCGGTGGCGAGAACGAGTAGAACACCGCCGATCCAGATGCTCCCTGCCAAACCTGAACCTTTGCCACCCTTCGGGGTCAGGACGAGAGGCCCTGCACTGCCTAACGAAGCGCACGTGCCCAGCAGCAGAATGAGGCAAAGCACAACCGACCTTACATGCAGGAGCAGGTATCTGGCCAAGAGGCGGCCGACCCGCCGCGGCATACGCCGCCGAGGTGCTCGCTTCCGAGCCCGCCGCGTCACTCATTGTCGAGGCGCCCACTGCTGAGCCCGCGGAGGCACTCCCTGCCGAGGCGCCCTTTGCCGAACCCTCCGCGGCGCCTGACGCCGAGAACGTGCCTGAGCCTACTGCACCGTCGCTAGGGGAAGCCCAATCCGTGTTGGATAGGAGGACTTCCAGATAGGATGGGGGCGGCCCGTAGTCGTCCAAAGAAGCCGGGCTGGAGTCGCCCCAGCGCTCCTGCTTGGAGCGACCGCATGTGGAGGGGAGGAAGGTTCCAGAGAGGACAAGGAGGGGGTGGAGACCGACGTCCTGGGAGAAGAACCGGGGTTGGTGGCCGCCGGGCTCGGAGTGATCTCCGGCGTGGGGTTGAGGGGAGGCGGGACGTCGGGAGGGGAGTTGGAGAGACAGAGAGCCATGGAAGTGTAATTCGGTGGTGATAGGCGACTGAGTTATTCATTGTCATGGAACTACCTATCTTAAAGATAGAAAGCATCTTTATATTAATTAAGAAGAATAAAAAATTAGGAGGCACCCTTACAATGCCCCTAGAAAATCTTGGAGATAGAAAAGTTGGTATTTGATTGTTACTAGTAGATGGGCCCACTCATAAAGGCACATAATTCATTATGGTGGAACTACCTATCTTAAAGATAGAAAGCATCTTTATATTAGGAACAATAAAAAATAGTTTAGAAACCTTACAATGCGCCTCCCTCTCCACTCACACACACAAGGCAAGGTTTCATTAAGGTACCTCATAATCTTAGAGATAAAAAGTTGGTATCTAAATGTGACTAGTATTAGTTTTCAATCTCTAAGATCGTTTACCATAGCAAAGCGATGATAATTAAATAGCACATTTCATCTCTAAGATTGTCTGAGTTATAAAGTACCTAGCTTTGTATCTTAAAGATTGTGTTTCATAAGACACTGAGAACCAAGCAACATCTTTCTATCTGTAAGATTGTTTGTCTATGTCTGTGTATCACTGCCAAACAATGTTATAGATATAAAATTATTAGGCAAACGTTATTAGTAGATGGGCCCCACTCTTAGCGGCACATACTTACAACTATTACCCTTTTAAACAATTTAGTGAAACATAGAAAGCTACTGCTTTGCTATTGCATCACTGCCCAACAACCTTAGAGATAGAAAGCTTCCAAGTCTTAACATTATATGGGTGTGGGCCCACATGCAGTGGCACATCTTGTGGACAGACTCAGTCTGGAAAGAGAGAGAGAGAGAGAGAGAGGGAGGGAGGGAGGGAGGGAGGGAGAGCAATGAGATGAAATGCATGCAAACAAGAAAAGAGTGCATGTACTGCTATACCTCTCTCTCTCTCTCTCTCTCACTGATTTTGAGAGCAAGAATTAGTTTCTGTTACTGCAGCCCCCAAGGCCTATAAATCCAACACCTTCCTGGCTTGCTTTGACACACTTGTGGATCTGAGAGCATTTTGTAGCATTCAGTAGCATTCTCAATGGGGAATTTTCCCTTGATGCTTTGCCTATTTCTCAAAGCATTTTGTAGTATCGTCAGCATGCTGGTTTGGTGAACATTGATATGCAGCTCTCTTGCGTGTTCGAGAATCGAGATGGTTTTTGGTGAGCATTTCCTGCTGTGATTTTGTTGGTTTTTGGGGTCTCGTGTAGGTGAATTCATCAGCATTGAGGGTTTATTGTTCTCTCTGGATAGTATACCCTGATTAAGTTCTTGATCATTCATTAACATGTTTTCGCAATTTCAGTTTCATGTTTGAGGAAGGTTAGGATTGTTTTGCAACCCTTCCGGATTGTTGTGCATCTGAAAGTTTGCATAGCTTTGTGGTAAAAGAATTGGTCTTTATTTTTTCTGAGGAATGAATTCCTCTGGCATCTGATGCTCTAGGGCCATAACTCACTAAAGCTTGCAACTTTACTGCTGTCCTACCTGACTAAACTTCCCTATGGAATAAATGCTGAAGCTGTTTTCTTTTCCTGCTTTGGTTGGTGTTGATCATCGTGGACATAGCAGAGGAGGTGTCTCCCATGGAGATGGCTAACATGAAGCCAGAGGAGATTACCCACCCTCCCATCATGGATCAGCTGGCTGGAATGGAGTACTGTGTAGACTCCAACCCATCCTGGGGTAAGTACTCAGGTGTCTAAGCTTGCATGATTCATTCACCTAGCTGTGTTATGTCTTTATGGCACTAAATCTCTGTAATCTGTTTGATGGCGCAGGAGGGTGTATTATGCTGGGTTTCCAGCATTTCATCCTTTGCTTGGGGACGGCAGTGATGATCCCCACCTTGCTGGTTCCCCTCATGGGAGGAAATGCCGTAAGAATCCTTTCATTGTTCAACTTTGTCACTGTGAATAGATGATGCGCTATCTGATTGTTTTGTGTCATATTGGTGTAATGGTATTTATCTCCAAACAGAATTTGAAAATTGAATGGTTAGATTGGATTCTAGTTTATCAATGTCATTTGAAAGCAGAAAGAGTTGTCTTTGAAATCGTCATGTCCAGTGTAAATGTGTAATAAGGGTTACTGGTATTGGTAGTGTTATTATTTTCATTTCACATGCACTTCAGTACATATATATCTGGTAGTACTTAGTGTTAGAGAACTGATAGCTTTTATGTTTAAAACTAATATATCTCCTGTTGTGTTCACACTAGTGTATGACTTGCATGTGTCCAGAATTCATCTTTTTCGATAATGACCTCTTTATGCACTGTTTTTCAGTGATAAAATATATCCTGAATGTTTGTCCGTTTGTTTGCTTCCAGCATGACAAGGCAATTGTGGTACAGACAGTGCTGTTTGTGACTGGCATAAATACACTGCTGCAAACTCTGTTTGGAACTCGCCTGCCTACGGTTATTGGTGGATCATATGCATTTGTAATCCCAGTCATATCAATAATCAGTGATCCCTGGCTGATGCAAATTGCTGATGACCACACGGTAAGCATGCAATGTTTACAGTTCTTCTAACTAATTAGTGTATTAGTATTCATCTCACATGTTTTCTCTTGTTGCAGAGGTTCAAAGTAGCCATGAGAGCCATACAGGGGGCCCAGATAATATCCTCCTGCATTCAGATAGTGCTTGGCTACAGCCAGTTGTGGGGGTTATGCTGCAGGTACAGACCAGTCATTCATTCAGTTGATGTGTCATGTGATCTAATGTTCAAATACTCGTCTGTCCCTGTCATATACTACTAATTCTATCGTCTTAGGGAAGTAGTCATTGTTCCTTTGTATGTGCAACTTTTGGCTTTATATTTGTTGATATTGGGGCTATTTGACCGATCAGTAGGTTATTCGCTGTTATTTATACTAGCACTGGGCCTTTGATGATCTACTTTGGGTTCTCAATTTGAGAAGTGGGCATCACTTTCAGGAAAAGTGATGGGATATGGCAGCAACCTTCGGACTGACGATAGGAATCTTAAAATGTTGTTTTGATATCACTGTTGCAGGTTCTTCAGCCCACTTGGGATGGTTCCAGTTGTTGCACTAGTAGGGATTGGCCTTTTTGAGAGAGGATTCCCAGTGGTAAAAGATCTTACTAGTACTATTTCTTTGCTGAGTCATCATGTTGTTAACACTGACAATTTGCTCTTATCCTTTCGAATAATATATTTGATGTCTCAGATAGCAACCTGCGCGGAAATCGGTCTTCCGATGCTCGTCCTGTTTGTTGCACTTTCACAATATCTGAAGCATGTACAAATGTGCCATTTCCCAATATTCGAGAGGTTCTCAGTGCTAATCTCCATAGCACTGGTTTGGTTATATGCCCAAATCCTCAATGTCAGTGGAGCATACAAGCATAGTCCGGTGCTCACTCAGCTCAACTGCCGAACTGACCGTGCCAATCTCATCACAACTGCACCATGGTCTGTAGACTGATGTCTCCTCCCACTGTTCTATATATTTTCATCTCATCATTTCACACTTATGGAATTTATATACTTGTTTGAACATTTTCTCAGGATTAGGCTTCCATACCCGCTGCAGTGGGGTCCGCCGACTTTCAGCGCAGACCATTCATTTGGTATGATGGCTGCTGTGGTGGTGTCCTTGATAGAGGTAATTAACAGAATAACACTCCATTGTCCATTGTACCATGTAATGTTCAGTTAGTTGACATCATGCTGATCTGATTTGTCTGAAAAATATTTTGAGCATTGCAGTCTACGGCAGCATTTCAGGCTGCTGCCCGTTTGGCAAGCGCGACGCCTCCACCGCCATTTGTTTTGAGCAGGGGCATTGGATGCCAGGTTAGTTAGTTCTTGCCATGTGCTAGCTAGGAAACAAAGACAAAAAATATTTAGCTGGAAATTCCTCCGTTGAGAAGAAGATTATTATTTATTTTCTCCTCTTTCTTGTGACGTAAATGTGTGAAAAATCAGGGAATCGGGCTGCTGTTCGACGGGTTATTTGGTACTGTGAGCGGCTCTACCGTCTCTGTGTGAGTGTTTCTGCTTCTTTGTCACGCCAAGTTTGCATGAACCAATTTTCCAGTGTCATGCCAATGCCATGCTCTTGTGTATATTACTTTACTTTGCCCAACTCAGGGAGAACGTCGGTCTCCTAGGATCAACAAGGATTGGCAGCAGAAGAGTAATCCAGATTTCTGCTATTTTCATGATCTTCTTCTCCATCCTAGGTAGAATATTATTTCCAGCAAAGTAAATAAAACGATACTGTACCAAGCTTTAATTTCTCTGTTGTTGAACACATGTTATGTTATATGATCTTTTAGGGCGATTCGGAGCATTGTTCGCTTCGATTCCATTCATACTGTTTGCTGCCATGTACTGCGTGTTGTTTGGCTATGTTGGTACGTACTTACTTTACTTGCAGATGTCAAAAGGAAATTTTTATGTCTCCATAGTTTGTTACTGCCTTTGCTACTTCCCCAGATTTCGGCTCTCCGAAAAAAAAGAACTGTTGCCTTACTTAATTGAGCGGCAGAGCTCCTACCTTTTATTTTAAAAAAAAAGATTTCAGCTCTCCAAAGTCCAAACCAACCCCTTTGTTTTGGTGTTGTCAGGTGCTGTGGGGCTCTCCTTTATGCAGTTCACAAACATGAACTCGACGCGCAACTTCTTCGTCCTCGGCATCTCACTCTACCTTGGCATCTCCATCCCGAACTACTTCCACCAGTTCACGACGAGCTATCGCCGTGAACCGGTGCACACTAGAGCTGGATGGGTATGTGATGACTGATCCTTCTCCCAGCTTAGCTGAAAACTTTGATCTCTGAAGTCTGAACTAGACCTTAATCGTTTTTGTGCATGCAACATGCAGTTCAACGACCTCATCAACACCGTCTTCTCGTCGCCGGCCACCGTCGGGTTCATCGTCTCGATGGTGCTGGACAACACCCTGCAGGCGAGGAACAGAGACAGGGACCGTGGGATGCCATGGTGGGCGAGGTTCCGGACGTTCCGCGGCGACAGCCGGACTGTGGAGTTCTACAATCTGCCGTTCAGTCTTAACCGCTTCTTCCCGGCTTCGTGAGTCAACAGTAGTCTTAACTATGGTTTGGCTTCCATAGATATTAGAGAAGAAGAGGAGTTAGGACTAGTGGAGGCAGAAGAAGGCATTGTACTCCCTCCAATTTATATTATAAGACGTTTTGGCTTTTCTAGATACATTGCTTTCGGATCTGTCGTCGGAATGGAGAGCCTACATGATAAGAAACTGCTGTCGTATCTGTTGGGATGTTCCTTCATTCAAGCTGGGGTGGTTATGCTTGTACATACTTCGTTTGGTTGTCGGAAATGAGCAATGAGAATCCATTATATATTTCGGGTTCACTTTCTTGCTCTTGCGTAATTTTTTTAGCATTCGGTTATGAATTATGAAAGCATTTAAAAAACACTGTTTACATGAAGAGAGAGCCGCATTTTTTAGTATTCAACACTCAAGCAATAATCCTTTTTTTTTGACGGAAATGGTCTAAGTATTACTTTGTTATATATAATGAGGTGGGCTCATTTAGCAGCTCAATGTCATATTGTCATGGAACTAAAAAGTCATGTGCTCATGTACCAATTTTAATATGGGTAGAACATTCATGTATCACTGGCTGCGGTTGCTAAATGTGTTATTACTGTTTTGGTGACTAGTGAAATGCACTCCCTAGCGTATTTAGTGGGGGGTTTGGTTTGAGAAAAAGTGGTAAGATCCGCTTATTTTTTCATCCGGAACAGTGCTTTTCTCTCACAAATTCCTCCAGCATTCCTCCAAACCATCCAAATTCCTCCAGCATTCAGACAAGCGAACAGGCCAGCATTAGTTCATTATTCTTATTTGGTGCAATCACTCCACTGCTTATTATACTTGTACTAATTATTAGCTTGTGAGAATGAGGTAATCATGAATTAACTTATTCCATTATGCAAATCAAACAGAAAAGTGAGAAATGGGAAGATGACGAACAACATCATTCCTCAAACCAAACGTCCTATAAAAGTTTGAACAATGATTTTATTTTATTTATTTACAATGTACATTGAAACAATATAGAATTCTACAATGCTCTTAAAAGTAGTTGATACAGCAAACTTAATCGCGTGTTCTTTACATTGGAGTAATTAAATAAATCTTATAAGATCTGAAGCAAAAAAAAAGAGTAGATCTTAGAAGTTCAAACTTTTTTATTGTAATTTTTAAACAATTTCTCGTGAATATTACTAGCCTTGTGAAAAATATGCTGCGTCAGCTGATGAAGTGTAAGGGCAAAAACAAAAAGGGGAGGGGGGGGGGGGGAGGGGGGACTAAAACATCCGACATGCAGGAATCGAACCAGGGGACATAAGGATTCATCTGCACCAGCTATATTCCTCCACTCTACCAACTGAGCTAAGGTCGGTTTAAGAAAAATGCTACTCGGCTTTATAATATACTTAGGACATCTTTGTTTATGAAAAACACTCCTCCGCTCTACAATGCTCTACTGAGAATACAAGTTTTCATGAACTTAGATCATGGAGCTCCTTCTTTCCTCGTATCGTTGCTACGCTAGTTGTTTCTGAATTAAACTACTACCATGTAAAATGCTGCCAACAATTATTTTATTGGTCAAACTTTGTAGGTACCTCACACGTAAATTTATACTCCCTCCGGTTTCCTAAAGGATGTCGTTTTGAACAGCAACACGGTCTCTAAAAGACAACTTTGACCGTTACTTTTTGCTATAAAATATTTATAAAATATAGTCAATATATACTTTTATGGAACTATATTTCGACATAAATCTACTTACATCACTTTCATATTTTTAAATTCAACCCAAAATAGTTTATTTGTAGTTAAAGTTTAAAATGTTTGACTTAAGACAACCTCAAAACAAACATCCTTTAAGAAATTGGAGGGAGGAGGTGTCATGTGAACTAGCCACACTACCGGAGACCGGCTCTTTGCGGAGTGCCAAGTGGATTGCCGAGTGTTTTTTTTCGGGTACTCGGCAAAGAGTTTCTTTACCGAGTGCGGAAAAAAACACTCGGCAAAAAAAAACACTCGGCAAAGAAGCTCTTTGCCGAGTATTTTTTTGACACTCGGCAAACAAGCTTCTTTGCCGAGTGTTTTTTTTACACTCGGCAAAGAAGCTCTTTGCTGAGTGTTTTTTTTGACACTCGGCAAAGAAGCTTCTTTGCCGAGTGTTTTTTTTTTTACACTCGGCAAAGAAGCTCTTTGCCGAGTGTTTTTTGACACTAGGCAAAGAAAATTTCAAAGCACATTTTGAAGCAGTAAATTAATTCAAATGAAAAAGTTTTCAACTACAAAGTTGTATAACTCATCATGATGTACAATGTTTGTTTTGGTCTTTTCTTCATATGACAAAGTGAAAGTAAATTTGTTCACAAATCTAACATATCTCTCTTGTAGTTTATGAAACTACAAGAGAGATATATAAGATTTGTGAACAATGTTAGAACGACCATGTCAGATGAATAGATGACCAAACAACCAAAATAAACTTTGTAGATCTCGAAAAGTTATGAAACTTTGTAATTGGCAACTTTTTAATTTGAAATCATCTTGTCATGCAAAACTGTGTTTGAATTTCAAAATTTTAAAATTCGAACTTTTCAAACGACCTCGGATGGAAAAACAACCAAAATAAACTCTATAGATCTCGAAAAGTTATGAAACATTGTAGTTGGCAACTTTTTGATTTGAAATCATCTTGTCATGCAAAACTGCGTTTGAATTTCAAATTTTTGAAATTCAAATTTTGTAAACGACATCGGATGGAAAAACTTCCTAAACCAAAAGTGTAGATCTCAAAAAATTATGAAACTTTGTAGTTTACAACTTTTTTATTGAAATTCGTTTAGGGCCTTAAACAAGCAATTTACACTCGGTTTAGTATAATATGTGGGGAACCAAAACGGAATCTAGACATAGGTGGCAGTGTGGTTCTGTGGTTAGAGGAGAGGTCGCCGGTTCGAATCCCGCCGGCCTCGTAGCCACAAATTTTATGCGAAAAATGCCGGAGATGGGCCAGACAGATGGGCCAGGCGCTGACCGGTGGGGGCCTCCACCGATTAAAAAAATTCTTATTTTTTCGGGTTTTTTTTGTTCCAACTTTGCCGAGTGTCAGGCACTCGACAAAGGATTTGCCGAGTGCCCGACAAAAGACACTCGGCAAAGACGCCTTTGCCGGCCCATTTTTTGCCGAGTGCAGCACTCGGCAAAGCCTTTGCCGAATGCAAATTGGGCTTTGCCGAGTGCCCCTGGACTCGGCAAAGCCACTGAGTCCGGTAGTACCAGTTGATAGGCATATCCACTGGCTTATAGCCTATTGGTGGATCTAGAAATAAATGTTAGGAGGGGCTCATTCAACTTTCATCTCTAGCCTCTCCTTTCAAGTTTTCACAAGTTGTTGTTTTACCTCTAGTCTCATGCAATGGTGGGAGGGATATTCTTCGAGTCTCATCTCACCCGGTGCACGTAAAATTATGATAAATTGTTGGAGTAAGAGTCTATTGGAGACACGAAAGATATAATCCCTCCATAATGGTAATTTAAGACGTTTTGGACAAGGTTTGGGTCAAATGTTGGGAATATAAATTATGAATAACTTTTAAGTTGTTGAGTTGGAAATATGAAAATCGTGAAAAGTACTTTCATAAAAAATATACATATATCACTTTCTAATAAATATTTTATAAAAATAAGAAGTTAGAGTTATGCTTTAGAGGTCATGTCACTGTCCAAAACGACTTCGATTACCAGTACTGAGGGCAAAGAGAATGTTAGTTGAATGGCTCTGTAAATAAAATTCCCATAAAGATACAGAGATCGAAAATAGAGTCAACTTGTTAGCTCATATGAACTTCTAAAAATATAAAAATAAAATATACTAACATGCTAGTATAACATGTAAGCATAGACACATGAATCATAGAAAAGTATTTGAGTTAAGCTCTCCATGAAGAGCTAACATTATCATGGCAAAATATTCGGTGCAAAACCACATGTTCATTCAATCGTGAAACCCCAATGAAAAACATAATCAAAAGTTTTCAAATTTTTGAAACTGTGCACATCCGTTGTGCATTTATCGATAAATATTACCACAAAATTTGAGGTTTAAATAAAAATTCAAACAAAAATAACAAATTTGAAGTGCATATGCATTAGAAGACAAATTCCTAAAATTTTTGTCTTCTAGTGCATATGCATCTCAAATTTTTTATTTTTGTAAGAATTTTTCTTGATAAAGTTTGAATATCAAATTTTGTGGTAGTGTTCGCACTACTACATGATTGATTAACCGCGACGACGGCCAGAGGCCTCCGTGGCGGACTCCATTTTTAGCCTGTCACGGTAAATCGATCGATTAACGGAGGCGGGCATTTTCTTATTTGTCAAGACGGGCACTTTTGCCCGCCTTGGAAAATCAATTTTTCGAGGCGGGCACCATAAAATGCTCGCCATGATTAACCGTGGCGGACATTTTAAGGTGCCCGCATCGGAAAATCGATTTTCTAAGGCGGGCACGGAAAAAGGCCCGCCTCCTAAAAAAACAGGCCCAGCTCCCGGCCCATCTCAGCCCGTACACGCTCCTCGTATATATATACATCGCTAGGGTTTCCTTCACTCACAGCCCACCGCCGCTCGGCGCGTCCTCTCCCTCACCCCCGACGCCGCTCCCTCTCCCTCACCTCTCTCCCTCTCCCTCACCAGATCTGGCGGCCTCACTCCGTCGCCATCTCCTACCTCCGGCGGCAACGCCCCATCTCCTCCTTCCTACCTTTGGTGGCGGCGCCCAATCTCCCTCCTACCTCAGGCGCGGACGGAGGCGCTCCCGGCAGCGCAGGCGTCGGCGGCCCTCCGGCATCTCCTCCCTCCGGCAGATCCTGGCGGCTCAGTTGCGGGCGGTGCCTGGCGCAGACCGCCTCTCCCCATGGCGGCGGCGGCGACGTGGATCTCGGTGGTGGATCTCCCCACGGCGGCAACGGCCCCCTCCTCCCTGCGCACGACGGTGGCCGTGGTGGTGAGCGGCGCATGCCCGTGCTGTAGGTACAAATCCCTCTCTCCATCGCCCTCACTCTTTCCTCTCTTCCTTCTTCATCTTCTCTCTCTTTCTCCTAGGGCTGAAGATCCGGCGGCGTGGAGGTGCATGTCGATCCGGCATGGAGGAGGTCGGCCGTGGCCAGATCTGGCGAGGAAGAGGTCGGGTACGCCTAGATCCGGCGACGGCGGCAGCGCTGCAGCCCTGGATGGGCTCAGCGGGCCCATGGATGGGCTCAGCGGGCCTGTCCAGGGTTTTCTTTTCTTTTTTTTTTGTTTTTTTTTTTGAAATTATTAACCGCGGCGGGCACATCTAAGGCGTCTGCCGCATTAAATCATTAACCGCGGTGGACAAAGTGGTCCGCCGTGGGAAGGCCATGATTTACCGTGACCTCTTCGCGGTGGCGGACGGCTTTGCCCGCCGTGGTAAACCAAAAACGTCCGCCGCGGAAGTGTTTTTCTGTAGTAATTCATCAATAGATGCACTATTTATGTGCGTAGTTTCAATTTTTTTGTGAAAGCTTCTAATTATGTTTTTTCAATGGGGTTTACGATTGCACCGAAGATGTAGTTTGCATCGACTATTTTGCCACTTATCATTCTCTCTCCTTACTTGATAAAATATTCTATAAGCTACCACTGTTGGTCTGTTGCATCTGTCTTAGAGTTGAGTTGAGACATGCTAGTTATGCTCAGTGCTGTTGTTTTTCCTTTTCAATATCCTTCCTCCATCCCAAAATACTTCAACTTACAAATTTTATCTTAACACATAGTTGACCTTCTCACTTCCTAATACAACTTTCTCCCCTCCCAATACATCTTTTTATTTTTCCAATTCATTTCTATTTCTCTCTCTCTCTCTCTCTCTCTCTCTCTCTCTCTCTCTCTCTCTCTCTCTCTCTCTCACCATATCTTTTACTCATTCTAAATTCTTGGGTCAGTCTTAGTAGTGAGTTTCATAGTGTTGTTACCATGATTGACACATTGATTTTTATGCTCATCAAATGTTCTTCATACCAGGAGAAATAACAACATCGAGAGCATGACAATGGAACCAGAGGATCTAATGTTTCAGCTATTACAAGAAATTACAGATGATTTCTCTGAGGAGAGACGAATTGGTGCAGGATCATATGGAGATGTTTACAAGGTCAGACTTGAGCATGCATGGTCTTTTTACAAACTGTGGTGCATTGCTTCAGAACAATATACCTATACGACATGATGTTAGTGTTACTGCAAATGCAAAGTAGGCAACCAGCTGACATAAAAACTTATTGCTGTGTGCCCAGCTGCCCGAGGCCCCAAGCCATATTCTGATGTGGTTATAAGTTGTAGTTAGAAAAGGTCAATTTGCGTTATTGGGTACTAACGGAACATCTTTAACAGGGAGTGACTAAAAATGGGGAGGATGTTGCTGTGAAGATGCTTAAAGAAATTCTACAACTTGATGATCAGCAGTTCACAAACGAGTTTCGTAACCTCAAGATGGTTAAGCATCAGAATATTGTGCAGATTCTTGGCTACTGCTATGAAACAAAGAAAACACCTACAAAGTATAATGGAAAGACGGTGCTCGCTGAAAAGACATACAGAGCCCTCTGCTTCGAGTATTTGCGCAATGGGAGCCTCGAAAAGCATCTTTCTGGTATGGTTATGCTCATTTTACTATATCTTTGAAGAAAGCCTTTTCTGTATATATATACTAGCAATTGATTGATCGATTGGTAATCACCTCGTTTGCTACCACAGATGAGTTTCATGGATTTGATTGGCACACTAGGTACAAAATTATTAAGGGGACCTGTGAAGGTTTGAAACATATTCATGAGGAGCTGGCGGAAACTCTTTACCACTTGGACCTAAAACCTGAAAATATATTGCTAGATAAGAACATGGTGCCAAAAATTGCAGATTTTGGTTTGTCGAGGATCTTTGGTAAAGAACTAGCTCGGACCACACGAAGTCCTGTAGGAACACTCACTACTACAAAAGCGTTTGTAGCAACGGGACAATTTTTTTGTAGAGGCGGCTGGTGATGGAGACACCCCTACAGTGGGCGTGCTCGGGACCCACGGGACCAGCCGCCCCTACAAATGGCACAGTAGGGGCGGCTGGTGATACAAGCCGCCCCTACAAATGGGTCGATTTATAGGAGCGGCTGGTATTACCAGCCGCCGCTGCTGTGTCTATTTGTAGGGGCGGCTGAATCACAGCTGCCCCTACAAATGTCCACTGTATATATAGTGTGTCTCCCCCTCCTCTCTCAGTCTCTCTCACCTTCGCTCCCTCTATCCCTCAACGCGGACAGAGCAGCGGCGGCGCCTGGCACGAGCGGGCGCGGCGGCTGCGGCCGCCTTTCTCCACCTCCCCCCCCCCCCCCATCGCATCATTCTGTGCCGATCGGTGCCTCGCCGCTAGCTCACACCTCGCCGGTGTGCCTCCCACCCCACCAGCCGGCACGAAGCGCGGCGTTAATATCTCCCCCTCCCATCTTCAGGTATCCTTCGCCCCCGATCCCCAATTCCTCCTCCGGATTTCGCATTCAGCACACAGCGCAGGTGAGCCCCCCCCCCATCCACCCTTCCCTCCCCCTCTCCCTCCCCGTCCTCGATGGATCCAGATCTGAGCCCCCTCGCGCTCTCAGATCTCTCTGCCCCCGATCTCCTCCTCTCCGGGGGGTAGCGAGTGCGTGATCTGCCCGACCGGCCCGCGTGGTCGTGGCTCGCAATTCGTTGTGTGGCTAGGGTTTGTGGGGAGAGATCTGAGCGGGGAATGAATGAATGAACGGGGTGATGATTGTGCAAGTGGTGAAGGAAGGGGGGCCGCCACGGAGGGAAATATGGGGCTCGCGTTCGGGAAGCTCTTCAGCTGGCTCTTCGCCAAGGAGATGCGGATCCTCATGGTCGGCCTCGACGCCGCCGGTAAAGCCACCATCCTCTACAAGCTCAAGCTCGGCGAGATCGTCACCACCATCCCCACCATCGGTGAGCCCCACTCGTGTGCCTTTCATACGTTGTTGGATCATGTTTGATTCCTACGTTGGTGGATATGTTCGATTCGGTTGTGAAAGAATGCTCTGTTAATATTTCTCTTTTCACAATGGATCGATTGCTCTGCAAGTGGAAGGATTATTATAAGCTTCTGATTTTGTGATGTTCGATTGCTAGATCTGAGCGCCATTGATTTTGTTATTCTGTGGTCTTTCACATAAAAATCATAGTCACCGTGAAATGTTATTACGATTACTAGAAAGTTTAATAGATGAAATTTGTTGTTTCATTTATCTGGACTAAACTGTCCACCTAAAAGTCATGGAATATTTGTTATAATCTGGTATAAATAAATGTGTATTGTCATTGAGTTTCAGTACAATCGCAGAAAAGAATAAGTCATGATGGAGTTGTGCATGAAAAATATATGTTCTGATCGAATTTGAATTGTAAATTTAATTTTTTTTTACAGAAAAATGTTCGCCCCTACAAACAAGTATTATAGGGGCGGCTGGTACTACTGTCGTCCCTACAAATTGATTTTGTAGAGGCAGCTGGTTTTACCAGCCGACCCTGAAATCAATTTGTAGGGGCGGCTGATAACAACAGCCGCCTCTACAAATCGATTTGTAGGGACGGTATGCGAACTGCTCCTACAAATCGGTGATTTGTAGCCACGCTTTGGTAGGGGCGGCTGGCGAAACTGCTCCTACAAATGCCCATGAGCCGCCCCTACAAAAGGTTTATGTAGTAGTGACTGTAAGTTGAATGCCTGATTTGGACATATCTTATTTCTAATACATCGAAAGTGACTTCTGAATTACTAATCTCATTTGTATGTGATGCAAGTGCAGTGGATACCCGCCACCAGAACACATCGAGAGAGGTGAAATTTCAAAACGGTTTGACATATACAGCTTAGATGTCATGATGATAAAGATACTGACAGGACCTGAGGGCTACTCCAACTGTGCATACATGCAAAACGATGGTTTTATTGATCTGGTGAGAAATGATATTTGTTTTTTTTTTGTTATTAAAAGTATCAATTCAGTAAATAAACCAAATTAAAAGCATGGAAATATGCTGCAACTGAATTGATTGATTGATGGAGGGAGATTATATATATATATATATATATATATATATATATATATATATATATATATATATATATATATATATATGCGTTCATCCTATGGTTAAACTTATAGAATCAATGCGTACCGTAGGATGACCGTTGACCGGACCTTAATCAATTAATCAATCAGCACGCCAACAGGAGGACCAGAGGCTGACTGCTAAACATAAGGCCTAAGCCCAATACCACTAACCTGCCTGTGTAACACAAACGTTACACATTTACATCCAGATGGTATCAACCCATGCTGACAGTTTATTTCGCAGGTACAAAAGAACTGGAGGAACAGGTTGCAGGCAACATGGAGTGGTTCATCGCTAGATGGCACTGAACTGCGTGGAGGAAGACAGCCAGGAAAGGCCCGACATAGTGAAGATCATTGATGCACTGAATGAGATCGAAAGAAACATCAGCAAGGTAAGTCATATAAATGGTGATTTCTTTTTGAATAAAAATCCTTTGTAAATGAAAAAGTCGGAACATTAAGTCACCAAATCATTTCACTATGTGTTCTATTATGTTTACAATGTTTGTCCAGTTTGTTAGGAGCTGCAGTTCCATAATATTTTTTTTCTGCATTAAAAACCATAATAATAAAGTGTAGTTTCTCTATCTTGTAAACCTAAAACTCATGAGGTGGAATAAAACAGTTAATAGGGACAATGCTCAGTTTCATTAGTGTGTATATGTTTTCTTTTGCCTGCAATTTTAAGCCATATTTGTGATATGTCTCTAAAGTTTATTGCTTTGAATTAGTTATTTAATTGGTTCGCACATAAAGTCAAAGTGTTGTACTCAACTTTATAAAAATCTTAGTTGGTGCCGCCATATAACCAGATGTCAAGTTCTTTCCCTTTTAATATGCACTGCCTGATTAAATTAGTTACATTTTACTTGGTTCGCACCTAAAGTCATAGTATTCTACTGAGTACCCAAACAACTTCATCAAAATCCTTAGTTGGTACTTCCATATATCCAGATGTCAAGTTCTTTCCTTTAATGTACACTGCCTGAATAAACACAACATACTTCTACAAGTTGAGCCAATCAAGCTTCAGTTCCCGGAAGAGGCAGACAGTTCACAGATTGCATGCTCGCTGCAGCTAACCAACAACACAGATAAACATGTTATCTTTAGGCTGGTGACCAAGAATCCAGAGTATTTCAAGGGTTCCTTCTGTGGCGTTGTAACTAGGGGTGAAAAGTACTCTCTTGCTGTGACTAGGTGCAACAAGCTGCTGAAACCACAAGTGGACAGAGATGAGTACTTAACCCTGGAGAGCAGCATGGCAAGCGATCACGAAATACAGTATGCAATATCTGATCATGTGGACAGTCACACACGTTTCTTTGTGGAAGCCATAGAAACGGGCCGTGAGATACATCGAGCAAAATTGACAGTTTCTTATATACCAGCACAAGGGAAGGCCCCAACTAAGGTGAGTTCCTTGACATACAAAATTCATGAATTATCCTGGTCTCGACTGAACTCCTTCGTCTCCAATTGCCAGAGCGCATTTATAAAAAAGAGAAGCATCCATGATAATTTTCTTTACGTTCAGGGAGCAGTACAAAAGCTACATAGGCAGAAGATACCGGCTTTGTTCATGAAAGTGGACATCCACAAAGCTTTTGACTCGGTAAATTGGGGGTACTTGCTAGAGATTCTACAGGCTCTGGGCTTCGGACCACGCTAGCGTGAATGGATCTCTATTCTATTCCGTACATCCGCCTCGAAAGCCTTGCTCAATGGGTGGCAAGGACTCACTTTTAGCCATGCTAGACGCGTCCAGCAGGGAGATCCGCTTTCACCCATGCTCTTCATTCTGGCTATGGACCCGCTTCAACGCTTGCTTGACCAAGCAACCCAACATGGGATACTCGCCCCCTTACCCATCATGGCGGTAAAATAGAGAACCTCTATGTATGCCGACGATGCGGCTATTTTCATCAACCCAATAAAAGAGGATGTAGAAGCTGTCAAAATTATTCTCCAAGCATTCGGCACCTTCTCAGGACTCCATATTAATCTAGAAAAAAGCTCCGTGCATCTAATCAGATGTGAAAATGACGATCTAGACCAAGTCCTATCACCCTTCACCGATACTTGAGGTGACTTCCCATGCAAATATTTAGGGCTGCAACTCCACACCAGATCACTACAAAAGGTCCATGTGCAACCTCTCATTGAGCGTATTGGACAAAGGTTACCCAAATGAAAAGAAAGATGGCTAAACAAAGCGGGACACATCACTCTAGTAACTTCAGTCCTCTCCTCCATGCCAACCTACCACCTCACAGTGTTTCCCTTCACTACCGGAGACCGGCTCTTTGCCGAGTGCCAAGTGGTTTGCCGAGTGTTGTTTTTCGGGCACTCGGCAAAGACGCCTTTGCCGACTGTTTTTTTTTTTTTTTGACACTCGGCAAAGAGGCTCTTTTGCCGAGTGTTTTTTTAACACTCGGCAAAGAGGCTGTTTGCCGAGTGTTTTTTTTACACTCGGCAAAGAGCTTCTTTGCCGAGTGTTATTTTTTTGACACTCGGCAAAGAAAATTTCAAAGCACATTTTGAAGCAGTAAATTAATTCAAATGAAAAAGTTTTCAACTACAAAGTTGTATAACTCATCAAGATGTACAATGTTTGTTTTGGTCTTTTCTTCATACAACAAAGTGAAAATAAATTTGTTCACAAATCTAACATATCTCTCTTGTAGTTTATGAAAGTACAAGAGAGATATATAAGATTTGTGAACAATGTTAGAACGACCATGTCGGATGAACAGATGACCAAACAACCAAAATAAACTTTGTAGATCTCGAAAAGTTATGAAACTTTGTAACCGGCAACTTTTTGATTTGAAAACATCTTGTCATGCAAAACTGCGTTTGAATTTCAAAATTTTAAAATTCGAACTTTTCAAACGACCTCGGATGAAAAAACAACCAAAATAAACTCTGTAGATCTCGAAAAGTTACGAAACATTGTAGTTGACAACTTTTTGATTTGAAAACATCTTGTCATGCAAAACTGTGTTTGAATTTCAAAATTTTAAAATTCAAATTTTGTAAACGACCTCGGATGGAAAAACTTCCTAAACTAAAAGTGCAGATCTCGAAAAGTTATGAAACTTTGTAATTGGCAACTTTTTGATTTGAAAACATCTTGTCATGCAAAACTGTGTTTGAATTTCAAAATTTTAAAATTCGAACTTTTCAAACGACCTCGGATGAAAAAACAACCAAAATAAACTCTGTAGATCTCGAAAAGTTACGAAACATTGTAGTTGACAACTTTTTGATTTGAAAACATCTTGTCATGCAAAACTGTGTTTGAATTTCAAAATTTTAAAATTCAAATTTTGTAAACGACCTCGGATGGAAAAACTTCCTAAACTAAAAGTGTAGATCTCGAAAAGTTATGAAACTTTGTAATTGGCAACTTTTTGATTTGAAAACATCTTGTCATGCAAAACTGCGTTTGAATTTCAAAATTTTAAAATTCGAACTTTTCAAACGACCTCGGATGAAAAAACAACCAAAATAAACTCTGTAGATCTCGAAAAGTTACGAAACATTGTAGTTGACAACTTTTTGATTTGAAAATATCTTGTCATGCAAAACTGTGTTTGAATTTCAAAATTTTAAAATTCAAATTTTGTAAACGACCTCGGATGGAAAAACTTCCTAAACTAAAAGTGTAGATCTCGAAAAGTTATGAAACTTTGTAGTTTACAACTTTTTTATTTGAATTCGTTTAGGGCCTCAAACATGCAATTTACACTCGGTTTAGTATAATATATTGGGAACTAAAACGGAATCTAGACACAAGTGAGAGTGTGGTGTAGTGGTAGAGGAGGTACGTGCACAACGGGAGGTCTCGGGTTCAAATCGCGTCGGCCACGTAGCCATGAAATTCACGCGAAAAATGTCGGAGATGGGTGGGCGCTGGCCGGTGGGGGCCTCCATCGATAAAAAAAATTCCATTTTTTTGGGTAAAAATTCCCATTTTTTCGGGTTTTTTTCGGTTTGAACTTTGCCGAGTGTCGGGCACTCGGCAAAGGCTTTGCCGAGTGCCCAATAAAAGACACTCGGCAAAGTTGGCTTTGCCGTCACTGTTTTTGGCGAGTGCTGTTCGCCGAGTGTTACACTCGGCGAACCATTTGCCGAGTGTTTTATGTCTTTTGCCGAGTGTTTCGGGCACTCGGCAAACTCAAGGAGTCCGGTAGTGCTTGGTGGAATGGGCTAAGAGGTAGATTGACAAAATCAGGAGATCTTTCTTGTGGAAGGGGGAGGAGAATGCCAATGGTGGACACTGCCTGGTTAACTGGCTAACAGTTACCAAACCCAAAGACCTTGGTGGCTTAGGCGTGCCTGACCTTGAAAATTTTGGAAGAGCCCTCCGGTTGTGCTAGCTTTGGCAAGAATGGGTGGAGGACTCCAAGCCTTGGATCGGCTCAGAGCTTCCATGTACTGATGTTGCTCGTCTCCTCTTCAACTCCTCAATCAACATAACTTTGGGTGATGGTGCAAAGACTCGGTTTTGGCGCCATAATTGGCTTGAAGGAGAACATCCAAGTTACCTAGCCCCGAATTTGTTTCAGCTTGTTTCGAGGAAAAACAGAACAGTGCAAGAAGAACTCCGGAACAATAATTGGATGCGCTCGCTAAGAGGGAAAATCATCTCGGCTGTCCACATAGAGGAATTTGTGTCCCTTTGGATACGAATTCAGGACGTGCACCTGCAGCAGGGCGTTCAGGACTCCATCACCTAGCAATGGACCCAGGATGGGACTTACTCCACCCGCTCAGCTTACAGAATTCAATTCAAAGGCTCGCTCGTCCTATTCCATACTGAACTCATTTGGAAAGCACAAGTGGAGAACAAATGCAAGATCTTGGCATGGATTATGGTGCAAGATAAAATTCTTATGGCGCACAACCTACAAAAGAGAGGGTGGCCACACCAAGAACACTGCGTGCTGTGCAACGGTCCCTTGGAAACCGGCCTCCACCTATGTCTATGTTGCCCTTTTGCTAAGGCGGTTTGGGGTCAAATCCTCTCTTCGGAAAACTTCACTCAGCTGCAACAACAGCCCCAGGCAGACCCCATCCATATCAGAGCATGGTGGGAAGAGACGGCAAGGAAAGTGCCGAAATCTGAACATAGACGACGAAACGGGGTAGTAATCTACACCTTTTGGAATATTTGGAAAGAGAGAAATAGGAGAATTTTCAACAACGAGATAGAAACGGTGCCGCAAGTAGCCGCAAGGATAAAGGAAGACATAGAGCAAAGGAAGAGAGCACTCGCTTAGGTTTAGCTGCTGTTTCCCCTTGGGGGGGTGTTTCCCTCTTATCCCTGCTTCAGGGGGCTTTAAACCCTCATCTGGAGTGTCTTTGCTTGTACATAAACTCTCTTTCCCTATCTTAATTGAAAGGCAGAGCTCCTGCCACTGCGTTAAAAAAATGAATTATCCAGGTAGCACTTGATGGCATATAATTGTATATACACATCTGACTCTTTCTGTAATGTGAATGTATGATGCATATTTTTCATATAGAACTTAACAATAAGAACATGAAACAACAATTGGTGGTCATAATAGCACCAAAGAACTTTACTAGCTCAGAATAAAATCATCGTGTGGCATAGGTATTGTTATTTAAAATCTGAAAGCAGATTGCCAATTTCGGTGAAGGTATAGTTTATGTAATGTAAGCAAACTGGTATATTGCTGAATTTGATTTATATAACATGCTGGTCGAACTTTGTTAAAATTGACCTCTAATATATGAGAATTACAGAGATTGATAACCTATGAGTGTAAGACTGATGTTTAGATCCAAAAAGAAATAAATGGTTTCATAATAATTTAACTGTTTTTGTTTGAATGACATGTTTACATATTATTAGTAGAAGTGTCACGCTCGGAGACTGTGTTAGGGTCTGAAGACAACTTAAATTATATAGTAAGAAGTGCGATTGTTCAATGTGTTGATAAATCAACTGAAATCTTGCAGCTTCCTCATAAAAGGTACTCCAAAACTGTATCTGGGATGACAATGGATAATACAGAGATCCCAGATCAACTCCAGAATTTCAACTTACTGGCAAGTACTAGATGCAATGACCTGGAGTTTTCTGATATACGAGAAACAACATCAGATGTACGGGCCGAACTCATCGTTGGGAGGACAAAAGAAAAAGAGAAAATAATGGCTTCATTACTTGATAGCATGGAACACAAGATCATCCTTCCAATATACGGTATTGGAGGTATTGGGAAGACAACATTTGCAAAATTGATTTACAATAATTTCGAATCATACTCTCGGGCATGGGTTTATGTGTCCTCCAAATTTGACTTGAATAAGATCGGTAACTCTATAATATCACAACTATCTAAAAAGGAGAGCCTAATTTATGACAGAAAGCAGATACATAGTTGCCTTATGAAACTACTTTCAGATAAGAAGGTTATGATTGTTTTAGATTTTTTTTTTCTCGAATACGCAGGAGAGCTGCGTATCATTGTATTAATAGAAGATAAAGGAGTCATACAGAGACCCAAACACACCCACACCCACAAACACAACACCAACACACCTCCACTTACTGACTGGAACTAATCACCTATGCTTGAGAAGAAAACCATGACCAGAGACCCTCTAAACATCAAGAGCTGTGTATCGGGGACAGTCCCCTAGCACCAGCCAAAGACCAAAGGAGGGCTTCCTCCCTAGCAAGGTTCAAAGTTGTAGATAATCTAGGGGTAGCTCCGTTGAAGACACAATCGTTTCGATGTTTCCAGATGGTCCAGGCTCCTAGGATAATGAGGGAATTCAGTCCCTTTCGCGCATCTTCGCTTATTGTCAAGACTGCCTTGTCCCACCAATCATCAAAGGAGGAAACATCTGACTGCGGGGCTAGTGCTGCCAGTCCGATTCTATGTAGGATGTCATACCAGAATTGTCTTGCAAACACACACCCAATGAGAAGGTGCTGGATGTTCTCTTCTTCTTGATCACATAGCAGACAATGGTCCGGATGAGGAAGACCTCTTCGAGCCAACCTGTCAGCTGTCCAGCAGCGATTTTGAGCAACCAGCCACATGAAGAAACGACACTTAGGGGGCGCCCAAGATTTCCAGATGCGCTCAAATGGGGCGAAACTGAGGGCTCCCTCAAAAAGTGCACCATAGGCTGATTTAGCTGTATATTTACCTGAGGCGGACAGCCTCCAAATATGCCTATCAGGGATCCCCTCCTGTACACTTATATCCTCTAGCATATCCCATAGCTCAAGATATTCCATTAAAGCTTGCACAGGTATTCCCCCTTGGATATCTTCTGTCCATTTCATCTCATCAAGAGCAGTCTTCACAGTGTGTTTGCGTGCCCTTCCTTTTGGTACTAGAACATACAGATTGGGTGCAAGATCCTGAATGCTCTTACCAGCCAACCATTTATCCTTCCAAAAAAGGGTATTGGCACCATCACCAATTTCAGTAATAATGGCCAGGGAGAGGAGGCATTCAGCATCCTTGCTGACTTGCAGTGGCAAACTTGCCCAGGGTTTATTAGGTTCAGACTTTTTGAGCCATGGCCATCTTACTCTTAGTGCAATACATAGAGATTTCAGATCAGAAATCCCAAGCCCACCTAGCTCCTTTGCTCGACAAACCTTGGGCCACGCGATGAGACAATGTCCACCTTTTGCTTCCTTGCGTCCTCTCCACACGAACCCTCTTCTGATTTTATCAATGGCCTTAATTGCCCAGGGAGGTAGATCTATAGCCATGGCTAGATAGATCAGCATGGCTGTCAAGACAAATTGCACTTGCACTACCCTACCAGCCCGTGTCATCAAATCTGCCTTCCAACCCGGTAATTGATCCGCGATTCTGTCAATTATTGGCTGGAATTGCTCCTTTGTTAGTTTCTTGAGAGACAAGGGCAAACCCAAATACTTGCATGGAAAATTCATAATTTCACAAGGCAGTAAGCTTTGTATTACAGCCATATCATCCTCCGAGCACTGAATTGGCATCACACTACTCTTCTGAACATTAGTCTTGAGCCCTGACGCATCCCCAAATAGTTGGAGCATGCTTAGAGTCAGAGAGATGTCCCCTGCAGCCGGTCTGAGAAAAAGGGCCACATCATCCGCATAGAGGGAAATTCTATGCTGAATTGGTCTTCTAGATAGGGGTTGTAGCAGCCCTGCCTCAAAAGCCCTTGTAACCATCCAATTTAAAACATCCATGACCAGAATAAAAAGCATCAGAGAGAGGGGATCCCCTTGACGAAGTCCTCTTCTATGTTGGATAAAATCTCCAGGGATACCATTAAGGAGCACCCGAGTGGAAGAAGATACCAATAGACCACACAGAATATCACGCCATCTCGAGCCAAAATCCATTTTATCAAGAACCTCCAGGAGGAATGACCAAGATACAGAATCAAAAGCCTTAGTAATGTCCAGTTTAAGTAGTATTCTGGGCTGCTTTTGGGAGTGCAAGAATCTCGCAGTCTGCTGGACCAACATAAAGTTATCTTGTATGAACCGTTTTTTAATAAAAGCACTTTGATTGGGGGAGACCATCTGATCGAGGTGACTTGCCAATCTGTTCGCAAGCATTTTAGTCACCAACTTAGCGAAGCTGTGAACCAGACTGATGGGCCTAAAATCCTTCACTTGATCAACCTCTGTCGTCTTTGGGATTAAAGTAATACATGCTGAATTTAGCATCCAGAGGTTCCTGAAATTTTTTCCCCAGACAGCCTGCAGGGCAGCCATGAGATTGCCCTTGATCACCACCCAACAAGTTTTATAAAACTTTCCAGTAAATCCATTAGGACCCGGGGCTTTATCTGATGGCATACTTTTAATAGTGTTCCAAACCTCCTCTTCAGAAAAAGGGGTATCCAGAGCCTCCAGATCATACCTGGGTATGTCAAGACTGTCCAGATTAATTGTTCTGCCCCTGTCACTGTCCTCCCCAATCAAATTTGAGTAAAAATCAAAGATTGCAGCAGCCTTTTCTTCATGATTGGTGAGGATATTGTCCCCATCCTTCAGCTTGGCAATAAAGTTCTTCTTCTTTCTATGTCTTGCCTGCCTGTGAAAAAGCCTTGTGTTGGCGTCCCCTTCTTTCAGCCATCCAATTCGAGATCTCAACCTTGCCACTGTCCTCAACAACGAGGTCAAGGCCAAGGCATGTTTCTTGAGGTTGTTACGCAACCATAATTCATTAGACTGGAGGGTTCTGCTATCCTGTGCAATATCAAACTGATGGATGATTTCTTTTGCGAGGGCTAGCTGAGATGTAATATGGCCAATCTTCTTTTGGCTCCAACTTTGGAGGGCTCTAGCTGTTGCTTTGAATTTCTGGGACAGCGTTTGCACAGGGCAGGGAAGGGGTTGCACTGAACTCCACGCTGTCGCAACCGTCTCCAGGAACCCAGCCAGGCTGGGCCAAAAAGATTCAAAATGAAACCGTCTCTTACTTGCAATACTGTTCCGCAGCCCAAGAATAAGTGGGCAATGGTCTGAATCATCTGAAGCCGAGCTCTGGAGAAGGCAATCAGGAAACATCTCTTCCCAATCAAGGGAGCAGAACACCCGATCCAATTTCACCAACGTGGGAGAGGCACTAGAGGGGGAGCTGGACCATGTGAACTTGCGCCCATGGAGAGGTAATTCAGTTACTGCCATATCATTAATCCACCTTCTGAATCTTCCCATCATCGCTCTGTTCAGATTGCTGTTATTTTTGTCTTCATCTTTGTATATGAGGTTGAAGTCTCCTGCTACCACCCAGGGCCCAGTGCACTGACTCCTAATATCCCTGAGCTCTTGCAAGAACTGAATTTTCTCCTGATTATCTTGGGGGCCATACACACAAGTAAGCCACCAAGGGGATTCAGTGGCTGGACAGAATTGGACTGACACACTGTGATTATCCACTCGGCTATCCTGAACAGTACCCAAGCGGCGTCTCCAGGCAATCAGAATTCCTCCACTGGCACCAATAGAAGGGCGGCAAATGAAATTGTTGTCAAAATCGCTTCCAAGCATAGACAAGATAAGTTGACGAGAAATTGCACTCATCTTTGTCTCCTGAAGACAAAGGATGTCAATTCTGGCTGCATCAACAAGCACGCGCACTGCATCTCTTCTTGCTACAGAATTTAGCCCCCTTACATTCCAAAATAAGATGTGTGATGGATTCATTTGGAGACAAACAGAGAACGACCAGGAACTCTAAGAGTAAAATCAAACTACACACTCCACCGGCCCAACAACAAAGTCCTCCTCTGTAGGTGCCCATCCAAAGAGAGCAGCCAGCGCCCTTGTATGGGAGGGTGTAACATGCTGACGAAAACGCTGGGCATAGTCTTCAAGAAGCTGTTGGTCCAATTGCTCCTTCTCATCATCTACATCCAAATCCAGAGCCCGCAACACACGCTTCATCAGATGTGTGGGACAAGCCTTATGCTGATCCACACCCAACCCATTGTTTTAGATGACCTGTGGGAGGAGAATCCATTTCAACTTGAGGATTTGAAGGATATGTTGAATCTTGGTGAGAGTATCAACGGAATTGTTTTAGTAACTACATGCAGTAAACCAATCGCAAAGAAACTTTGTACCAATCATAAGCCATACAAGATAGAATCCTTGTCAGATGACATGTGTTGGGATATAATAAAACAGAGAACTGGCTTCGAATTTAGATATGGCAAAGGACACTTGGAGGGTATAGGAAGGGAGATTTCCAAAAAGTGTGGAGGTATAGCTTTAGCAGCTCAGTCTCTTGGATTCATGTTGCAGTCCAAGACAACGGATCAATGGATGGAAGTGAAAGACAGTGATATCTGGAATAATTCTATTTCTAATGTGCTTGCATCATTGAAGTTAAGTTATAGCAGTATGCCTCCTTGCTTGAAGTCATGCTTTACCTACTGCTCAATGTTTCAGAAAGGTCACAAGATAGCTAAAAACGATCTAATTCACCAATGGATTTCTTTGGGTTTCATCAAACGAACAAAATTACTCTCCACTATGCAGCTTTGCGAAAAGTATATTGTGCAGCTTGTTGGACTATGTTTCCTTCAACATTCAGTGTCACCCATGGTAAGTTATTTTTCTATACTGTTACAACCCATTGTTTTTATCATTTCCGTGAAACAATTGAAAAGAATAAAGAATGGAAGTTTTGATAACCACACCAGTACGAAAATGATTTTTGGGTGGGTAAAATGGATTTCTAGTGGTGGCTATTATGCTCGCCTCTATATATAGGTCTTTGAAAATTGGGTGGTTTTGAAAGGCGGGCAATAATCTGCCTTTGTAAATGATTTTCAAAGGTGGGTGACTTAAGCTGTGTTAGATAATATGCTGCTCTAACATCTTTATTTGTCATAGGAGCATAGTAACAGTGACCGCTCCCTCTCTTTCTTTCTGATAGCACAGCAGTATTTGGGAGTATGGCTATAGTGACATATAGTAGGTAGTATATGTCTATAGTAATACATAGTGGGCAGTAGGTGTTAATGGACAACGCCTCTGTAACTCAGTTGAGCTCACGTGACCCTGTCGCCTGCAATCGCCACAGCCTGCTCATCCATGTTGCCCACTATGGCCTGCTCGCGCACTCGCCCAGTCACCCATGACTCCATGCTTCGCGCTACACTACTGGCTTGGCATGCTTGTAATTTGTATAAGAACCGATGTACACAATCAATGCAAAGTGTTGATTGGTAAGCGCGCGTTGATCCCCCATCGCCTACACTCGCTCCTCTTCCACTGCTCCACATAGACTTTGAACCTGCTCTTCAAGTTCGAGCCCTCCATTCACGACGTGTCGTCTTCTTCTGTGTCGGACATCAGCGACACCGATGGCGCCCTCAGCACTAATCAGAGTCCCCCTCGCCCTTAGCCCCAAGCTCCACCTGCTTCTTCACTACAGATGGTGAACATCAAGTCCCATGTCCTGACGGTCCTCGATCTTGTCAACCCGAACGACCCCGAATGGCATTGCTTCTTCGATTCCGTCATCGGCAAATTCGGGCTTCACTCGCACATAACTACAACTCAATGCCACCCAACGCCTCAACCCGAGTGGCTCATGGTTGATCAGTGTCTGGTCAACTGGCTCTATAATGTTCACTACTACAGAAAGGTTAATCACCACCAGGACATTCACCCACGGTTATGAGACAACAGACGGATGGGCTGGAGGGGCCCTTCTAGTTGACCAACCGGCAGTGATATCAATTTTCACCGCTGACCCGGCATATGATCCAGTGGTAAACACAATGCCAGTCTTTGCCATCGTATCGTATACCGAACCAATGGTAGAATGGTTTTCACCGTCGGCTACTCATGCGATGTGCGACGTGCGAAGAAGATGACAGAGATAATAAGTTTCACCGCTGGTGCCAAGATGGATCGATGCCTCATCGTTAGATCCGGCAGTGAAACAAGCTCCCACTCCCGCAACATTCTCCAGATCGTCTACGCGCTAGGTGCCACCGCGTACTCGGTCTGGGCGGCCATCCTCGACCTCTTCCACGACCACCAGCTTCATCGGGCCACGTACGTTGAAGCTGAGTACCGCATCCTCTATTAGGTCGAGCTCACTGTCAATGGCTACTGCGCCAAACTGAAGTATCCTGCCAACGCTCTTCGTTAACTCGACTAGCCCATCGGTGGGATGTCCCGGGTCTTGAACATGCTCCGCAGTCTCAACACCAAATTTTAGCACACCATCTCTGCCATCACCTCCAAGCAACCTTCCTATCAACTCACTCCTATCTCTTGCTAGAGGAGCTCTACGACTCCCAGCACAACAAGCTCATCATCCACCATGCTCTCATGGAGCGTGGCATCACACAGCCTCCTCCGTTTGTTGGCAACACTGACTCGGGTGATGACAGCAGCACTGGCCCCGTCACTAGCAACACTGGTGGGAACCGCACCAAGAAACATCATGGCCGCGGCAACGACAACCAAGATAGCTCCCGGCGTTGCGCCCTCCTCTTCATCACAGTTGTCTTGGACGGTGGGATTCAACCCATGGACTGGCATTGTTCAGAAATGGCCCATTTCATTCCGAGCACCTACCGCGGATGTCCTGGGGCCATGCCCGGCACTCCTCAGCAGGCTTTCGTTTCTATTGCTCCCTAGTTCTGCGTCAACTCCTCTATGGGCCTACCCCCAGTGCCCCCGGACAGACCGTACCGACTATGTGGGACCCCAACTCCCTTCTCGTCGACTTGGCTAGTGCCGGCGTGCCACCGGCTAGTTGCAGCTCCGGTGACTGGGTTCCTCGATACCGACGTGTCATCCCACATGGCTTCAGGCCCCTGTAATCTCCGTTCTCTAAGCTCTCTCACATCTCTTACTTCTGTTACCGTGGGCAACGACGCCATAATACTAGTCACGCACCAGGTGAAAGGATCTAGATGGCTAGAGAGAGTGAATAGCCTATAAAAAATTACTACAAACTTCACAACACTAGTACAAAGGGAATTAGTAAAATAACAAGTCCTAATAGCCTCTACTTGCACTAGCACTAATTTCACCCAAGCAGGCATCCTACACAATTCTAGTAGCTTTGATTTCTAATTCTAGTCACAAGTACCACACAGGAGCTACTCTTAACAAGAACAACTGGAGCTACAAAGCAAGCAACTAAACTAGTTACAACTATAACTACAAGCTCTAGCTAGCTACCACTACAAGCATCTACCGCACAAGCAAGATATGAATGAACCAACAAGTGTGGAAGTGATATACCGAACTAGCCACGAGCATTTCACTAGAGTTGCTCTTTGCAATCTCTCGTTGGGACGAGCACAAGAGCCGCGCCCCTTACAGTTGCTTGATCGGAGCCGGCAACAATCATTAGTAGCCGCTCAACAATCCCTCCAACTCTAGGCCAACTAGGTGATGGCAAATATCAAGAGTAAGCTGCGGCTCAGCTGGGCCGCGCGAATGAAAGGAAGGTCGAGCGGCCTTCGGGCTGCAGAGGGGAGGCGGGCCAAAAACCAGAGAGAGTGAGGAGAGAGGGAAAAAATTCTTTTCTTTTATTTCAAAAATCATTTTGAATCATTTTTTAAAACACTTTGAAACATTTTGAATTTAGACCAAAACCACTCATTACAAAAATACAAATGCACCAGCATGAATGCACCACAATGTTGCTAAGCCTTATATTTGATTTTAATTTTAACAAAGTTTTTATTTTTCTAAGTTTCAAATGCTCACAAAAATGAATAAATAAATTATTTTCACCTATTTTAAAATGTTGCAAATTTTAGGTTGTTACAATTGTTGTGTTTCCATTTTCTCTCGAGTCAGAATTCATGCATCAACCAGATGGTCTTGGGTCTCCTTGGGGCCCTGCCCATGCTAGAATACTCGTGCTTTCTTCATCCCCATATGTAGAATACCGGTGTTTTCTTCCCCACTTACGCCAGTTCCACCACCTCAAGATGCAGCATCTATCTAATTAATTGAGAAACACCTTTGTCATTGCCTGTTGCTTTCCAGTAGCTGTCCGTGGTGTCACGGTTGGCACACATGCCCATCAAGTATTTCATGTCTCTTTGGTAAAAACAAATTGCACTCCTCCCCCATCTTCACTTTACCTAACTATTGATTTTCAGCAAGTGAAAAACACCACACCAGTTGAACTAAATATGTGTGTGTGCGCGCGTGTGTGTACAATGCACTTATGATCATTTCTTACATGTTTCAAAATTTCATAATAATTTTAAATTTTCTATATGCCTATGCACTTTGGATTTTGAAATTCCATGTATTTGATGCATATATATAAATCCAAATTAAAACAGCATCACGTTATGTGTACTCTATTAGAAGAGAAATTATGATGTAAAGATGACCGGAAAGAAGTAGGGAAGGAAATCTCCATTTTGATTTGAACAACAGCATTGTGCCTTCTTATTATTGTGAAAAAATAAACACTAGTTCCTTGTTATGAAATGATTCAAAATTAAACATGGTATGAGTTATAAAATGCCACCTAACAAATAAAATCTTTTTATTCTGGATTTCCAACAAAAAAATGAAGCAAATCAAATTAGCCATCAGTTATCCAGTATTTAATCCAGTTTCAATAAAGTATCATGTCCTATTAGTGCACATTATCCCAACAGACTTTTGCAGAAAATTTCTTTACACAGTATTAACGAAGGTCCATGCAAACTATGATTAAAATTGAATGACCCTTCCAAACATTTATAACATCAGAAACACCAGTGGAAAAAAACCTGAATCGCTGCTTCTGGCAGAGTAGCAATTTACCAACCAAGATAGTGTTTAAGAAAACAACATATTCATTAAACCCAACAATATTGGAAATGGAGGAAATTAGGCTACAAACTAAAAAGGCTAATTGATTTACTAATCGATTCTGCTCTAGTTCGTTCAAGCTCACATTTTCTGTTCATACAATTAAATATACCAAAATCGAATGCACCATGCACATGACCATGATCATAGCTTCAACAGACATGAAAATGCACCATACACATGACCATTATCATAGCTTCAACAGACATCAAAATGCACCATGCACATGACCATGATCATTTTGATGTCTGTTGAAGCTATGCTCACCTTACAAAAATCGAATGCTGCATGCACATGACCATGACCATTATATATACTCCAATAGTTTGCTACAATTAAACTGAATTGGTCATTGATTCAATGGTACTATAGTACTTTAATTGTACTAACACATTTAGATCCTCCTGCATTCTTGGACAAGGCTCTAGAATAAAACTCTAGGAGCTGCTGCACTGCCAAGAATTAATCTCGTCATAGTGAAACAAGATAATACTTACTAATCTCGCCACCAGTTTCATTCCTTCTTCTCCCCCATTTTCATAGACATGTTTCAACGATCTGGGTAAAACCCTCCAGAACTCATGCACATAATCTCCTCCCTTGCTCTTACTGTTTTGCAAGATATCATTTGATAAAAATAGGAGTGATATTTTCTTATCCTCTGTTGCACTACTGAACTGCTTTTCCCATGTGTCTACAACCCTTCAGGCCCTCATGCGGTGAAAAATGCAGCATTGTGAAAGTGCTGCATAAGGATTAAGGAATACAAGAAAGAACAGCTAATGCAATATGTAGATTCAAACTTACATAGGAAAAATATAAAATTCTAATTAAATTTGACATACGAACAGATAGAGGAAATAAATAACCAATTTGGCCATTTGCTACTTAAAGCACACAAGGTATATAAACCACAAATTGGGTCCTCCGACCGTGTTCAAAAGTTCTGTTGTTTCCTTCCAATTTTACAGTGAGTGCCATATTAAATCTCAAGAAGCAGAACATGTTCTGAGCGCCCGTGCGTGTGTGTGTACAATGCACTTATGATCGTTTCTTACATGTTTCAAAATTTCATAATAATTTCAAATTTTCTATATGCCTATGCACTTTGGATTTTGAAATTCCGTATATTTGATACATACATACATATATATATATATATATATATATATATATATATATATATATATATATATATATATATATATATATATCCAAATGAAAACAGCATCACGTTACGTGTACTCTATTAGAAGAGAAATTATGATGTAAAGATGATGACAGGAAAGAAGTGGGGAAGGAAATCTCCATTTTGATTTCAACAACAGCATTGTGCCTGAGCCCGTGTCGGCCAATGGTGGCGAGAAACACCACCCAGCCACTGAAGGGTGAGAAGAAGAGAGCTTGCAAGAGTGGTAAAGATCAAATGAATTAACGTTCCACGCCGAGGAGGGAGCGGGGGAGCAGCAGCATTATATACACCTATGTCCCAACGGGCAGATCAACGGTCGAGAGGAGCAGGAGGAGAGGGGGGATCAACGGCTGGCGAGGCTCGAAGTCATGACTCCCCCGTGCCAGCCTTATATTATAGGTTGTGCCATGCCCGGGCCAGCACTACAGGCCGGTCTGGCGGCCCAGGCACGGCTCTATCACTATGTCGTGCCTGGCACAGGCACTATGGGCCTCGGGCTGACCTGGGGACGGCACTAAAAAGCACGGCCCGGCCCATACATGTGTCTGTGTGCAGCCCATGCTTTTTAGCGGTGTACAGGACACACACATCTGGCCATTTGTGTGTGCGCGCGTGTGTCCTATACATATATAAAACAATATTCCACACATTAAAGTTTCTCGACACAAATTAAATTGTAAAATAGTTTTAGACACAACTATATAAGAAATTTTCTTCAAGCAGATCGAGCGTTGTACCTTGATATTGAAGCGATGGCTGGCATTGTTGTGTTTGTATTTTCTCTCGAGTCAGAATTCGTGCATCACCCAGTTGGTCTTGGATCCCCTTGGGGCCCTGCCCGTACTAGAATACCCATGCTTTCTTCATCCCCATATGTAGAGTACCTGTGTTTCCTTCCCCACTCCAGTTCGACCACCTCAGCATCTATCTAATTAACTGAGAAACACCGGCCTTTGTCCTTGCCTGTTGCTTTCCAGTAGCTGTCCATGGTGTCACGGCTGGAGCACATGCCCATCAAGTATTTCATGTCTCTTTGGTAAAAACAAATTGCACTCCTTCTCCCCCATCTTCGCTTTACCTAACTATTGATTTTCAGCAAGTGAAAAACACCACACCAGTTGACCTAAATATGTGTGTGTGCGCGCGTATGTGTACAATGCACTTGTGATCGTTTCTTACATGTTTCAATATTTCGTAAAATTTTTAAATTTTCTATATGCCTATGCACTTTGGATTGAAAATTCCATATATTTGATACATATACAAATACAAATTGAAACAGCATCACATCACGTTGGCACCATCCAAATTGGACCAGTCAGTAAAGTGGCGAGTGGACTTTCAAACCTGGCAGTGTGGTCAACTATCTTATGGAGGCAAATCTATCTTGGTAAATACCAGTCTCACTAGTATCCCAATGAACATGATGGGGTTCTACTATTTACATGAGGGAACACACCAACAACAGGACTCATTGAGAGGGAGATTTTTTTGGCAGGGGGTGGGGAACAATAAGAAATATCATGCGTTAAAATGGAAAGTGCTTGCCTGACCCAAAGAGTTTGGTGGTGTTTGGTTCCTAGAGACAAGAGTAATGAATGTTGACCTTCTCACAAAATGGACATATAGAACTGAAAAGGAAGAATAGTCATTTTGGTCCCCCAACTATTTCTCGAGGGTCAGTTTCGTCCTTGAACTTTCAAAACGGCCGTTTTAGTCCTCAAACTCTACTTTTAGGCTCAATTTCATCCTAAAACTATGAAGATGATCGTTTTAGTCCTCGAACTTTGTATTTTGGGCTCAATTTCATTTATAAACTATCAAAGTGTATTTTGTTCTTTAAACTTTCATTTTCAACACAACGTTGTCTACGTTACGTGGAACACTGTACTGTTGCACCTAGTTAGCTCCAACACCACCGGCTATTGGAGATAGAAAAAACAATATTCATCCAAAAACTCTTTCGTGGCCATTAATAATTCCAAGCTGTTATTTTTAGTGTTACCTTATAATGGTACCATTTATATATATCCGACTACATGATATTATGGGAGCAATTACAGTTGCATCGAACACTATTTATTCATTAAGAATACATGGATATATTGAAACAATAGCAAATCTATAATTTTGATAATTTATGGATGAAATTGTGCCTAAAATATAAGGTTCTCTTTTTGAATAGACAAAATTGTGTTGAAAATAAAAGTTAAATGCACTTTGGTAGTTTATGGATGAAATTGATCCCAAAATGCAAAGTTTGAGGACTAAAACGATCATTTTCATAGTTGTAGGATGAAATTGATCCTAAAACTAAAGTTTGAGGACCCAAACGGCCGTTTTGAAAGTTTATGGATGAAATTGAGCCTCGAGTAATAGTTGAGGGACCAAAATGGCAATTGTGCCAACTGAAAATGGAGAGCAGAGTATGTGCATTAGTATACTAAGCAAAAAATGAACAATAAAAGTATGTTCAGCTAAAGAGTATAGGTGCTTTCCAATTTTGACTGGGGCTTCACTCAGTCAAGCTCTAGTTTGAAACAGGGAGAGCTATGTCTGTTGGGGATGGGGAAAGGACCCGATTTTGGAAGGATGTTTGGTTAGGGCAGGATGCTGTCAAAACTAAATTTCCCAAATATATACAGGTATGCTTCTGACCAACAAATGTCAGTGGCTAAAGCCAGTTGAAGAGGCTGGTGGCGCAATTTAGAAGGCATTTTGGTGCAGTGGAGTTGGCAGAGTAGAAATTGAAAGATGCTCACCTTACTGAACAGGCCGATCAAGTTTTCTGAAAATTGAAGAAATCAGGATAATTCACTACTAGATCAGTGAGATTTATCATGTTTAATTAGTGGAGTGATACACAAAAGGATGACCGATATTTGGAGGACGAAATCTCCCTAAAGATACTGATTTTCCTCTGGATGGTTTGACATGATATGTTGCAAACTGCCCAATAATTAGTAATAATAATTTGATATGGTTTCAAGATTTGCAAACTCAGTGGAGTCGAGGAAACAGTTGACCACTTATTAATCTTTCGTTGCCCTATTGTTGTCCTGGTCTAGTGTTGGTGCGTGATAGCTTCGGATGGTCACAAATTCCAAGTGCTATTCTAGACTTCAAATCCAACCTGTTTAACCCAGCAGGGAGCACCAAAAACAATTTTGTTTTGTTTATCTTTGCAGGAGTAAGCTGGCTGTCTGGTGAAATGCATCAACTGGGTGTTCTCCAACAACTGGGACTTTGCTATTATGTAAGTTGAAAATCCCAGCAAACTGCTGCTAAGCTTTTAATAAAAGCTGGCCCAAAAGGTCTTTGGTCTAAAAAAAACTAATTCTCACTACTGCAGATGTCTGAGTTCTGAAATACCATAGAAGATTCTGTAGCAACCAAATATTACCTTGGTCAGGAATGTGGCCCCCTCTACGTCCACTGAACACAAATCTATACCTAGCATCCCCTTGTTTCTAACTTTGACATTCACACATGGTGTCTTCCCTCTAAGCCCATAGATACAATCCCATGCATCCATAGAAACCACTAGCAGACCCTCCTTTTTTCATGATGATGGCTTCCCTCTAAATTTGTAACACATAATCCCGTCATGAGCACTCCTAACCCAACTTTGGCATTCACATGAATGTGGTCCCCTCTACACCCACTGAACACATATATATCGCTAGCAGTCCTCGCTTTTCTAATTTTGGCATTCCTACGATAGTGTCTTCCTTCTAAGTCCATAGATGCAATCCCTTGTATATACAAAAGCTATTAGTGAACCCTCCTCTTCACATGACGTTAACCTCTTAAGTTCGTAGCACACAATCCTATCATGATCATCCCTGACCTAACTTTTGTGTTCACGTGAAGCTGGTCCCCTCTATGCCTACTGAACACAAATCAATCGCTAGCAGCGCTCTTTTCTATCTTTGACATTCACGCGTGGTGTCTTCCCTCAGCCCATAGATACAATTGCCTGTTCCATAGGAACTGGTAGCAGGTCCTCCTTTTTGCATGACGATGGCTTCCTTCTAAATTTGTAACACATGATCTCATCATGAGCACTCCTCATCTAACATCGGCGTTCAAGTGAAGGTGGTCCCCTCTACACCCACTAAACACAAATCTATCACTAGCAGTCCTGCCTTTTCTAACTTTGGCATTCACTTGGCGATGTCTTCCTTCTAAGCCCACATATACAATCCCTTGTATCTAAAAATTCTGCTAGCAGGCATTACTCTTCGCGTGACGTTGCCTTCGCTCTTAAGTCTATAGCACATAATCTGACCATGTGCATTCCTCTCATAACTTTGAATGCTCACGTGACGGTGGTTTCCCTCTCCGCCCGCAGCATATAATATTATAAATTCCACTAGCGGGCGTTACTCTTCGCGTGACATTGCCTTCCGCTCTGAAGTGTATAGCGCATCATCCTACCATGAGCATTCCTCTCCTAACTTTGTCGCTCACGTGATGGTAGTTTCCCTCTCCACCCGCAGAATATATCTATTTATCACTAGCCGCCCCCTATTTTAGTCCTGATTTACACGGTGGCCTTTTCTATTTATCTTCAAATACCTAGCATGGGCACTGTTGGCCTCGGGCCGAATCGGGCACGGCGCTAAAAACCATAGCCAGGCCCATACATGTGTGTGTGTGTGGCCCGTGCTTTTTAGCGGTGTACAGGACACACACATCTGTATGTGCGCGCGCGTGTGCGCCCGTGTGTGTCCTATACATATATAAAATGAAAAATAATCCACATATTAAAGTTTCTCAACACAAATTAAATTGTAAAATAGTTTCAGACACAACTATATAAGAAATGTTCAAGCAGATCGAGCGTCGTACCTTGAGATCGAAGCGATGGCTGGCGTTGTTGTGTTTGCATTTTCTTTTGAGGCGGAATTCGTGCATCACCAAGTTGGTCTTGGATCCCCTTGGGGCCCTGCCCATACTAGAATACCAATGCTTTCTTCATGCTCATATGTAGAATACCTGTGTTTTCTTCCCCCCACTGACTCCAGTTGCACCACCTCCAGAAGCAGCATCTATCCAATTAATTGAAAAACACCTTTGTCCTTGTCTGTTGCCTTCCAGTAGCTGTCCATGGTGGCATGGTTGGCGCACATGCCCATGAAGTATTTCATGTCCCTTTTGGTAAAAACAAATTGCACTCATTCTCTTCCATCTTTGCTTTACCTAACTATTGATTAATTTTTAGCAGGTGAAAAAACACCACACCAGTTGAGCTAACTATGTGTGCGTGTGTGTCCGCATGTGTGTACAATGCACTTATTATCGTTTCTTACATGTCTCAATATTTCATAATAATTTTAAAATTTCTATATGCCTATGCACTTTGGATTCAAAATTCCATATATTTGATACATATACAAATCCAAATTGAAACATCATCACATCACGTTGGCATCACCTTTATATATAGGATGCATGCCTAGCCTAGAATGGCAATGCCAGGTCACATTGCACCTTGATCATCCACAGCTTCTTGCTGCAGCTGGCTAGCTCTCCTGCTGTGATGGTGACCGAGAACTGCTTCTAATCATGCTCAGAGACAAAAATGTTACCTTGGGCAGGAATTGTTGCTTCTCGTCGACAAATGCCTTCCTTAGTACCCACTTCTCTATTCTTCTGAGAGAATTGGTGATATTGTTTGAAAACAGTGGTACCATCCAATGTTCGAAAAGGCGACGCCTCATCCCCGCCTAGGCGCGACTAATCGCAAGGCGAGGGGTTCCGCCTGGCCTACGGGGGTAGGCGGACCCCTAGGCGGGCGGAGCGCCTAGGCGGCGCAAGGCGTCGATTCGGCGTCGATTCGGCGGCGCTGAAGCCGTCTAGGCGGCGCGGAGGCGGGCGCGGCGACCGAGCGCGCGAAAAATTGACGCCGCGGGCGACCGCGCGCACGCAGCTGGCTTCGGGCGCGGGAAAGAGAAGGCTCGGGCGCGGGAAGGATAAGAGGGAGAAGGGGGAAAAGGACGCGCCTGCTTCCGACGGCCGCGCTCCTCCCTGCGACCCCGCCGGGAAGCTGCTCCCGCCGGCTGCGCTCCTCCTCGCTGGGTAGGTGGTCCCGCAGACTGCGCTCCTCCCCGCCAAGCTCGTGGTACCGTCGGTCGCGCTCCTCCCCGCCGAGCTCGTGGTCCCGCAGGCCGCGCTCTTCCGCGCCGAGCTCGTGGTCCCGTCGGTCGCCTCCCTAAGCTGAAGCCCCAAGGCCCAAGGTCCTCTCTTGCTCCTCTCCTCTGTTCCCTGCTCCTCCCCTGCTCTTCTCCTCTGTTCCCTGCTCCTCCCCTGCTCTTCTCCTCTGTTCCCGCAGTCTGAACTTGGTAGGACCGTAGGAGTGCTCTGAAGTGATGATTCTTATTTGATAAACAAATTGACCAAGCACCGGTTACCAACTTACCATGAATTTTCTCTTGGTTCAAGCTAGCACTTTTTTTTAGCTGATGTGTGACTGATTGTATGTATCTTTGTTTGACTGAATCATTTGTAGGATGTGTGACTGATTTTTTTAGCTGATTTGCTACATGTATGTATTGCCTGAATGTTCACTTAACTCTGAATGTATTGTCACTGAAATCTGAATGTATGTATATGTATAGGATGTCGACAACAGAGGTTGCACCTGAAACTGAGGGAGCGAATCTCCTGAGAAGGAATTCGGATGATGTGGGATGGGAATATGGGGTTCTTGTTGATGCTATCAACAAGGACAAGGTGAAGTGCAAACTATGTGACAAGGTGATGCAAGGAGGGATTTATCGGTTGAAGCAACATGTGGCCCATGAAGGAAAGAATGCGACGAAATGCAAGGCCAGAACACCGGAGGCTCTGGAGGCTAAAGAGAAGTGCAAGAAAGCACTAAATGATGCAAAAAGAAAGAGGGAGGAGAAGACTGTTCGTGAACTAGAACTTAGAGAGGAAGTGAATGTTTCTCGGGTTGGAGGTGGAGAGTCAGAGGAAGTCACTTGTATTGGAAGTTCAGAGCCTCACAAATTAGGACCCATTGACAAATGGACGCGTGCTATTGATCCTAAAGCAACCAAATCTGAATCTTTCACTCAACAGAAGCTGAACAAGGAACTTTGGAAAGAAAGATTACATGAGGTGCATAAATATATTGCAAGATGGGCCTATAACCATGGTAATTTCCTTGCTGTTTTTTTATTTCAGATTTCAATTTCATTGGATGCCTTGCTGTAGTACTGAACTGAACACTAATTTCCTTTTTTTGTAACAATGACAGCAATACCATTCAATGCATGTGACAATGATGAGTTCAAGCAAATGTGTGAAGCAATTGGACAATTTGGGCCTGGAATTGAACCTCCAACTATGTTTGACCTGCGAGGAAGATTGCTGGAAGAAGAATATGCAAGAACCAAGAGTTTGCTGCAAGAACGTGAAGCCGAGAAGGTGAAGAATGGGTGCTCTATTATGACCGATGCTTGGTCAGATAAGAAGAGGAGAAGCATAATGAATGTGTGCACTAATTGTGCTGATGGAACCAATTTTATTTCCTCAAAAGAGATGTCAGATGTGTCACACACAAGTGAAGTCATCTTTGAACTAGTGGACAAAGCAATCGAAGATATTGGTCCAAATGATGTGGTGCAAGTTGTGACTGACAATGCTTCTAACAACATGGGAGCAAAGAAGCTACTGCATGAGAAGAGACCACAGATCTTTTGGAGCTCTTGTGCAACTCACACAATCAACTTGATGCTCCAAGGAATTGGCAACATGGCTCGGTTCAAGAAGGTGATTGACCAAGCAAAGACATTCACCATATTTGTCTATGGGCACACAAGAACACTAGAGTGCATGAGGTACTTCACTGAGGGCAAAGAGATAGTAAGGCCAGGAGTGACTAGGTTTGCTTCAAACTATTTGACTTTGAACAGCATACAAGAGAAGAAGGACCAACTAAGAAAGATGGTGGTGCATAGTAGGTGGGACTCATTGAAGGATGTGAAATCAAAGAAGGGAAAAAATGCCACAGCAACTATATTGAATCCAAACTTTTGGAAGGATGTGAAGTTGACATTGGCTGTTTTTGAGCCATTGTTCAAAGTTCTCCGTTTGGTTGATGGAGATGTGAAGCCGTCCATGGGTTTTGTATATGGAGAACTATTAAAGGCAAAGAGACAGGTCAAAGAGGCCCTTGGCAATAATGAGTCCCGTTTCAAGGATGTTATTGCTGTTGTTGACAAGAAAATGGCTGGAAGACTAGATTCTCCATTGCATTTGACAGCTTATTTGTTGAATCCACACTACAGTTATGCTGACCCTTCAATCTTTGATGCTCCCAAAATGACAGAAGGATTTATCAGTTGTGTGGAGACTTTTTATTATCATGATGAAGACATGCAAGAACAAGCTGCCAACATTGAACTCCAGAAGTATCAGAATAGAGAAGGACCATTTAGCAAGAAGCTTGCAAGGAATTTTGAAAACTTTGATTATAATCCAGGTAAAAGTTGTTTGCTGATTTTACATGGTTGTTTGTTGTGTTCATCTATCAAGAAATCTGTTGTGCCTACTAACTAATAGAGAGGTTTTTTATTTCAGCATCATGGTGGCGGCTTTATGGAACTGAAACACCAGCTCTACAGAAGATGGCTACCAAGATCCTATCTTTAACAGCAAGTTCTTCTGGTTGTGAAAGAACTTGGAGTGGGTTTGATGGGGTTAGTACCTATCTGTTATCAAAATTTCAGCAGCATTACAATTAAATTGCAGAACTAAAAGTGCTCTTATTTTTAATTTATAGGTGCACACTAAGAAGAGAAATAGGCTTACTACATACCGCCTCAACAAGTTGGTCTACATTCAATTCAACAACAGGCTGATTAATAAGAGAGCAAAGATCAAGTCAAAGAAAATTACTGATGTTCTCTTGTCTAGTGATACAACTGAAGCTCAAGGTTTCCTCCAAGAGAATGGAGATGATTGTGCATTAGTTGTCTTTAGAGATGAGGAAGATGAGGAAGAACTCATGGAAGGTACAGGGATACCTTGGTCTGTGCTTGGAGATGCAGTGGGAGCAGAAGAACAACTAGAGCTGCGTAGAAGTGCAAGGGTGAGAGAGCTCTATGAAGAAGAGTTTGAGTCCGAAGAAGAAGAGTTTGATGAAGATGAGGATGACTATGTGATGGATGAACCCTACTGAAGAAGTGTGAGACAGCTTCATGCCTTCATGTCATGTTTTAGCTTTTATTATGCATCCATGTATCTTTAACTTATGAACTTAGAACTCCTGATGTGTGCTTGTGTTTTGTGTTGTGAGAACTGAGAATCATCAATCATGTGATGTAATGTACTGCTAGTCTACTATCCATTTTATATTCTATGTTGCTACCTGTTGTCCCTTCATGTTTGTGATTTCAAAAGGCTATCCTATGCTGCTGAAATGCTGATAATGGATGGGAGAAGGCTCAGACCTCAGATAAGTACCTAACTTGCTATTTTCTATTTTTTGTATCACTTGTATTGATGCCCAATTGCATCTAAAAGTGTTGTCCACTTCTATTGCAGCAGTGCTGTAGGAAATTCAGTGATCAGCAACTACTATTTTGAAGCTATAAGCCTATAACAGGTATGTATCAACTGCAACTAAAAGAGCTATGTATCAACTGCAACTAAGGACAAAGGACCTAAGGTATGTCTACTGGTCCTTCCCTATTTTTTATCTAAATTATTCATGATTTATGCTATAAGCCTATAATTGTATATATTATATATTGATATATAAATATAAATTGGCAAAACGCCTAGAAAAACGCCTAGCATCGCCTAGGCTGGCCTAGGCTGGATTAGTCGCTAGGCTAAGGGTCATCGCCTAGATTTCGCCTAGCGCCTAGCAAAACTTTGGTACCATCATCCACTTAGGATTTTAATGCTCATTACTTCATTGGTAACCTCCTTGTTCAAGAAGGGCAGGCGAGCCTCAAGGCCCTAGGCAGATATATATTGTCTTGTTGACTGTCATTCATTTATACTGTTTGAGAGGCAGCTTCAAGCAAATTGTACTGCCATTGAAACAAGTGATTTGCGACGCAGGCAAAAATACTTCAGGCCAATCACTTTAATCCATAGCTTTTCCATGCTCATGTACAAACTGCAAACCAATAAGTTGGCACTTCACTTCTTGTCAGTTCTTATTGGCTGCAACCAAAGTGCCTTCACCAAATATTATTCAAGCCTAGTCCAATACAAATTCATCTAGCGTGTAGCAGAGAGCTTCACTCAGGAAAAGGGAAAATCCTAAAGGTACTGACCATGGTGTACATCTCGAAGGTGTTAGGCACTCTTTCATGGTCATTCGTCCTTGAGGTGCTATAGGCAAGAGGTTACTCTAGTCGTTGACTCGTTGGTGTAGTTGGATTGCAGTGCAACTATCCAAATCCACCTAAAAGGTCCTGCTCAACAGTCAACCATGACTATCAGATAAACATCTGCGTGGTGTATTGCTTGAGAAGGAGCATCAAGAATATTATACTATTGTGGAAACAAGCAAATGCGAGGAGGCACATGATTTACGGAGGTGGACATTTTGTTTATGGAGGCAATCAAGATTTTCCATCTCATAAAATCGATTTATAGAGGCGGTCAAAATTACCTGTCGGTACAGAAAGTGACCAACTAGTGAATATTTGTAGTTTTGCTGTACGTTATGATCGGAGGTGGCCTAGCACTCAATGACACAGGATTTATACTGGTTCAGGCAATGTGCCATACGTCCAGTTTGGGTCGATCGGTGACTTTATTCCTGAGCCCAGGTGCTCGAAGTCTGCAGTGGGGTTACAAATGAGAAGGAGAAAGATGGGGGGTACCAGAGGCCCGGTCGGCTCCGGTCGGAAGGGCCGAGAGCGACGGGAACTCCGCTATGAGCTAAGTGTTCAAGCATGTGCTTGAGGTCCGAACCTGGCGGTTCTGTGGTTGTGAGCTATTGGACTAATGAATCTAAAGGAACTGAGCTTTTATCAATCGATCCTCCTGTTGGAGGGAGTGCATCCCCTTTTATAGATGAAGGGGATGGCTTTACAGGTGAGAGGGAGAGGGTACGGATGCTTTTAAGCCTTGTTGCCCACGCCGATGAGGATTGGATAATGGTAGGCGCCCACAACACTGTTGATGTCACTGTAGAATGTCAGGTGCACGTGGGAGGTTGCATTGTCTTCTTCAGGAAGGGTTGACGTCGGTACCTGCAAAATACTGTTGGATGCCTAGAGGCATGTGAGGAGTCTCACCGCGTTTATCGGGTATGGTGAATCCTAGCGCCTACAACACTATTGATGCCCAGAGGCATGTGAGGGGTTTTTTGCCGTACGGGAGTCCGACGGCGCCTACAATACTGTAGGATAAATGTCGGCGCCTACAATACTGTTTGTGTCAGGGTGGTTGTGGAACACTATTCCCGTAGGTGTACAGGGTATGGTCCCTGTACCGTGGTTTGACTCGCGTGCTGCCTTCTCCGTTCGTCCCTGGTCCCTTTCGAGCGGGCGTCCCCAGTCGGATGGCCCCAGTCGGCTTCGATTGCGCCAGTCGGAGAAGAGCGGTGAGCAGGGTTCTTAGGTAGCCCGGTCGGAGAGACGCGGGGTCAGAGTCGGAAGTAGGACTCGGGGCAGGCCTTCCGACCGGAGAGGCCGCCCGGAGGTGGCTGGAGCCCGAATGGCGCTCCAGTCGGACCGGTGGGCCGAAGTAGCTGACGAGCGGGCATTGCTCTTCTTGGGCCAGGCCTTCTGGTCGGTTGCTGGACCGCCCTTTTGCCCTATTGTTTTTAGACTCTTGGGTCGAGCCTTAGCGTGGAAGCCGGTTCCCGAGGGACCCTGGGTGTTGTTTTAGCAGGCGTGTGTGAATGTTTTTAGTCTGAGATGGATTTTTGTTTAACCAAGGCGTCGTTGTGCAGCCGAGGTGTTTAGGCGCGGGGATTGGATTGTGACAGAACTTACTGATCCCAGTGTCGATGCGTGCCGTGGATCGGGTGAGAAAGTTAGTTCGGATGTGAGAGAGCTCACTGATCCTGGCGTCGATGCGCGTCGTGGGTTCGGGTGAGGGAGTTAGTTTGGGACAAACCCTGGCATCGGCGCGCGCCACAGACGAAGACAGCTTAGTTCAGATGCGACAAAGCTCGCTAATCTTTGGCGTCGATGCACGCCGTGGGATTGGGCGAGGCGGAGTCGCGAGCGGACCCAGGCGTCGGTGCGCGTCGTGGATTGAGAGATTTAGTTAGTTTAGGAATCGGTCGAGCCAGAGCTCATGGATCCTGACGAGGCGAGTTCGGGGTCACGGTCCTCGGAGTCTGAAGTGTAGTCGGAAGTGAAGCCATATGACATGAGTTCGGGGTCGCGGTCCTAGGAGTTTGGAGCATAGTCGGAAAGCCTTATGACGTGAGTTCGGGGTCGCGGTCCGAGGAGTCTGGAGCGCAGTCGGAAGTGAAGCTATATGACGCAAGTTCGGGGTCACGGTCCCAGGAGTCTGGAGCGCCGTCGGAAGTGAAGCCATATGACGTGAGTTCAGGGTCGCAGTCCCAGGAGTCTGGAGCGTAGTCGGAAGTGAAGCTGGATGGAGCTGAAGCGTAGTTAGTTTAGTTAAAGATCGGACAAGGCGGTGCTCACGGATCCTAGCATCGATGCGCACCGCGGGACCGAGCGAGTCAGAGTCGTGGATCTGGCGAGTTCGAGGTCGCTGTCCTTTGCGTTTGTCTTGAGCTCCCAAGCCCTATCGGGCCTTCGTGGGGGTCGATGTGAGTTGTGTGCGTTACCCCATCCTTGGTTCCTCACAACCGGAGGGGCTGAGTTTCATCGCTTGTCCCGATCGCTTGGGCTCGAAGACTAGTTCAGTGAGTTCGCTAACGGGTGTGATCGAGCGGAATCCGGGTCCATCGTTCATGACGGGGTCGGCATAGCCCTCTTGTGACATTCCACTACTCCTTTACCTGCAACCCGGCAGATGCCTAGGTCGTTCTGAAGACCGATCCGGGTGGCCTAACGGCCTCCTCTCGATGGAGATTCTGTGGGCCTGGTGAGAGGTTTAGGATCAAACAAGAAGGTTGAGATGACTCGGTTTGCCGGACCGGGCGAGGGCCACATGGTGCTCATCTACGGTTTTCTCCCCTGGCTCTATTGGTTGCTCATGTCGAATGAGGCAACCGCCGCTTCATGATGCAACACAGAGCGTTCTGATTCATTTCGCTGCACGTGAGATGCTTAGTTCTCGAGCCCCCGGGCGGTTCATGCCCTAACCGTCCGGGGGGTGCAGGCGTATGCGATGAATGCGCGTATGGATGTATGAATGGTTTGATGAAAATAGAGGGGGTTTGACAGTGTTTACCTTGACGACTGGAGTGACAGGGCTCGGAGAGCTTCAGTCGGAAAATGTCCGACCGGGACCCGTGCTCGTCGTTCGTGACGGAGTCAGTATGGCCTACATGGGGCATCCCTTCGCTTCCTACCTATGTCTCGGGGTGGATACTGAGCGATTCGATCGACTCAGGGGGCCGGTTGGTCTCCCAGTGGAGATTTTGTTTTTGGTCTCCCCTGGTCTGTCCTGGGGAAGCGGGGAGCCTCCCGCGTGTGGTGACGCTTCGGTTTTCATGCCCGGTCGTGCGATAGTGGTGGGCCATACCCAGGCCACATTTCGCCTTGCTAGGCGATGTTCCATCTGACCCAGAGTTTCTCCGTCAGTCAGTGTGCGTCCCTTTGGCCAGGGTGTGTCCCGTCGTTTCCTATCCGCATTAAATGGGGGCAGAGTTTTGCGCTCTGATCGTCTGCTTTTCTTCTTTAAATAGAGGGAGGGAGAGGGCTCTCCATCGTAGGCCTTTGCCTGTTCTCAACTGTTGTCTCTCTTCCTTCTTCCTTGTTCCTTCTCACCGAGAGCGCCTCTATGCTGCGGTGGTTCCTAAGTGAGAGAGATAGTGAGCAAGGGGGAGGACTTACAGATCCTTTTGTGAACCCAGAGCGTGATGTCGGACTGGAGGCCACCACGGGTGATGCTGGATCTGATCTACGAGGCCTTCTTCGGGATAGAGCCGCGTGTAGATTTTCTCTGGTGGATCTTTACCGGGCGAGCTTTGTCGGAGAGGAGGTTACTCACGATTGTGCCGGTGGAGGGTTCCGTGCCTACAGCTGCTCAAGTCGGCCAGTTCATAAAGTTTGATGAGATTTCTTCTAGCCATGGTGACCATACCTCGGTAGCGGCGCCCCTACCCAGGAGCTGCCTCGACTACATGAGAAGGTCAAGAGCTCCATGTTCTTCTGCTGAGCATCTATAGGTGCGATGCCCTGGAGGTATCCATTGTGTTTGTCGAAGTCGAAGGAGCGGAGCCGAGCGGGTCCCTGGTGGTTGCATCCGGTTTCTTCTTTGGCTTTTAGGCGATGTCGTTGAGCGGCCGCAGTAGTATTTGTAGCAGTAGAGAATGTAATAGTTAAGTTTGTGGGTGAGTCCCCGTGTGAATAGTTTTCTGTATCAATAAATACATCTGTGCTGCCCTTGTGACAGAGACACAATATTCGTTCCTTGTGATTATCTTAGCATAACTTTTATTTTTATCCTTTCTTTCTCGTATCTTCCCGTTTGTCCCGTAGGGTGCGACCTTGGGAGCCTGGGGCATGGCCCGCGAGGCTTGGCTATTCGTACCCGTAGGGAAAGACGGGGTGTGTCCGGTTGGGAGTAAGAACAGAGTTACATAAGGTAATCAGAGGAATGGAATATGTTTCCATTTGGGGACGAAGTTGTTTTATCGTGTGGTAGTAAAAAAGAAAGAGAGGCAATATTCAATATTGCACCCTTATGGAGCCCCCGAGCGACCCGAGAAGGGCCTGAGGGAGAAGGGAAGAGCAGACCAAGCAAGCTGTCGGCCCAAGGGAGCATGGCCAGTGGCGAGTGGAAGCCAGCAGCAAGCCGGGCCAGAGAGCAGGCCGGCTGGGCCAGAATGGAGAGAAAAAGATTTTTTCCTTTTTATTTTGTTTTCCTATTTCCAACCCACATTCAAATATGAACCGGATGCAAATTTAAATAGAGTTTAAAATACACTTTTCAATTCAAATAAAAATGAGCAATTTTGGTAAGTTTTCAAAAATAAATTTTTACAACTTTTCAAATGCTTTTATTACCTAATTTTCTTTTCTTTTACTTCAAAGCCAACTTCAAAAGCATTTTAAATTCATTTCGAATTTTGGATTTAACCACTCCTTACAATAAATCAAATGCACCGGCATGTATGCACAAACATGTGGCTACCTTAAGATAAATTTTTAAATTAATGAAAATTTTTATTTTCCTATGTTTTCAGGAGCACATAAATTCAAAAATAACCTCATTTTACATCTACTTCAAAAGGAGCAAATTTTAGGGTGTTACATTTGGAAAGCACAAGTTGAGAACAAATGCAAGATCTTCACATGGATTTTGGTGCAAGATAAAATTCTTACGGCGCACAACCTACAAAAGAGAGGGTGGCCACACCAAGAACACTACGTGCTGTGCAACGGTCCCTTGGAAAACCGGCCTCCACCTATGTCTATGTTGCTCTTTTGCTAAGGCGGTTTGGGATCAAATCCTCTCTTGGGAAAACTTCACTCAGCTGCAACAACAGCCCCAGGCAGACCCAATCCATATCAGAGCATCATCAACATAGGCGGCAAGGAAGGTGTCGAAATCTAAACGTAGACGACTAAACGGGGTAGTAATCTACACCTTTTGGAATATTTGGAAAGAGAGAAATAGGAGAATTTTCAACAACAAGATAGAAACGGTGCCGCAAGTAGCCGCAAGGATAAAGGAAGACATAGAGCAAAGGAAGAGAGCACTCGCTTAGGTTTAGCTGCTGTTTCCCCTTGGGGGGTGTTTCCCTCTTATCCCTGCTTCGGGGGGCTTTAAACCCTCATCTGGAGTGTCTTTGCTTGTACATAAACTATCTTTCCCTATCTTAATTGAAAGGCAGAGCTCCTGCCACTGCGTTAAAAAAATGAATTATCCAGGTAGCACTTGATGGCATATAATTGTATATACACATCTGACTCTTTCTGTAATGTGAATGTATGATGCATATTTTTCATATAGAACTTAACAATAAGAACATGAAACAACAATTGGTGGTCATAATAGCACCAAAGAACTTTACTAGCTCAGAATAAAATCATCGTGTGGCATAGGTATTGTTATTTAAAATCTGAAAGCAGATTGCCAATTTCGGTGAAGGTATAGTTTATGTAATGTAAGCAAACTGGTATATTGCTGAATTTGATTTATGGTACATGCTGGTCGAACTTTGTTAAAATTGACCTCTAATATATGAGAATTACAGAGATTGATAACTTACGAGTGTAAGACTGATGTTGCTAGATCCAAAAAGAAATAAATGGTTTCATAATAATTTAACTGTTTTTATTTGAATGACATGTTTACATATTATTAGTAGAAGTGTCACCCTCGGAGAATGTGTTAGGGTCTTAAGACAACTTAAATTATATAGTAAAAAGTGCGATTGTTCAATGTGTTGATAAATCAACTGAAATCTTGCAGCTTCCTCATAAAAGGTACTCCAAAACTGTACCTGGGATGACAATGGATAATACAGAGATCCCAGATCAACTCCAGAATTTCAACTTAATGGCAAGTGCTAGATGCAATGACCTGGAGTTTTCTGATATGCGAGAAACAACATCAGATGTACGGGCCGAACTCATCGTTGGGAGGACAAAAGAAAAAGAGAAAATAATGGCTTCATTACTTGATAGCATGGAACACAAGATCATCCTTCCAATATACGGTATTGGAGGTATTGGGAAGACAACATTTACAAAATTGATTTACAATAATTTCGAATCATACTCTCGGGCATGGGTTTATGTGTCCTCGAAATTTGACTTGAATAAGATCGGTAACTCTATAATATCACAACTATCTAAAAAGAAGAGCCTAATTTATGACAGAAAGCAGATACATAGTTGCCTTATGAAACTACTTTCAGATAAGAAGGTTCTGATTGTTTTAGATGACCTGTGGGAGGAGAATCCATTTCAACTTGAGGTTTTGAAGGATATGTTGAATCTTAGTGAGAGTATCAAAAGAATTGTTTTAGTAACTACACGCAGTAAACCAATTGCAAAGAAACTTTGTACCAATCATAAGCCATACAAGATAGAATCCTTGTCAGATGACATGTGTTGGGATATAATAAAACAGAGAACTGGCTTCGAATTTAGATATGACAAAGGACACTTGAAGGGTATAGGAAGGGGGATTTCCAAAAAGTGTGGAGGTATAGCTTTAGCAGCTCAGTCTCTTGGATTCATGTTGCAGTCCAAGACAACGGATCAATGGATGGAAGTGAAAGACAGTGATATCTGGAATAATTCTTTTTCTAATGTGCTTGCATCATTGAAGTTAAGTTATAGCAGTATGCCTCCTTGCTTGAAGTCATGCTTTACCTACTGCTCAATGTTTCAGAAAGGTCACAAGATAGCTAAAAACGATCTAATTCACCAATGGATTTCTTTGGGTTTCATCAAACGAACAAAATTACTCTCCACTATGCAGCTTTGCGAAAAGTATATTGTGCAGCTTGTTGGACTATGTTTCCTTCAACATTCAGTGTCACCCATGGTAAGTTATTTTTCTATACTGCTACAACCCATTGTTTTTATCATTTCCGTGAAACAATTGAAAAGAATAAAGAATGGAAGTTTTGATAACCACACCAGTACGAAAATGATTTTTAGGTGGGTAAAATGGATTTCTAGAGGTGGCTATTTTGCTCGCCTCTATATATTGGTCTTGAAAAGAATAAAGAATGGATTTCTAGGGTGCGACCTTGGGAGCCTGGGGCGTGGCCCGCGAGGCTTGGCTGTTCGTACCCGTAGGGAAAGGCGGGGTGCGTCCGGTTGGGAGTAAGAACAGAGTTACGTAAGGTAATCAGAGGATTGGAATGTGTTTCCGTTTGGGGACAAAGTTGTTTTATCGTGTGATAGTAAAAAGAAAGAGAGGTAATATTCAATATTGCACCCTTATGGAGCCCCCGAGCGACCTGGGCTGAAAGTGTTTCGGGCATGGGTGCTCTTACGAGAGCATGCTTTAACTAAAGAAAGCGGTTTAGACCAAATTTAGGGGGAAAATGACATAGTTGTTCAATGTTCCAGGTATTGTTGAGAACGTTGTCGTTGTTGTCCTCCAGTCGGTAGGTGCCCGGTCGGATTACTTTGGCTACCGTATAGGGTCCTTCCCATGGTGGGGAGAGCTTGTGTTTTTCCTTCGTTGATTGGGTCCTCCGGAGTACGAGATCGCCGACTTCGAGTATCCTTCCTCTGATCTTCCTTTCATGGTACCTGCGAATGGTTTGTTGGTAGCGGGCGGAGCAGATGACGGTTGTCTCACGGGCTTCTTCGAGCAGGTCGACTGCGTCTTGTTGGGCCTCCGCGGCTCGGTCGCGGTCGAAAGCCTTCACTCTTGGTGCGCCGTGGTCGAGGTCGGAGGGCAACACTGCCTCGGCTCCGTAAGCCAGAAAGAAAGGTGAGAATCCCATGGATCGGTTTGGGGTCGTCCTTAGGCTTCAAAGGATCGATGGGACCTCTGCAACCCATCGCCCGGCGTACTTGTTGAGTCGGTCGAAGATACGTGACTTAAGTCCTTCGAGGACCATGCCATTGGCACGCTCGACCTGACCATTGTTACACGGGTGTCCGACCGAGGCCTAGTCGATTCTGATGCCGTACCCATTACAAAAGTCTAGGAACTTCTTCCCAGTGAAGTTAGTCCCGTGGTCAGTGATGATGCAGTTGGGAACGCCGAACCGGTAGATGATGTCGAGGAAGAATTTGACCGCTTCTTCCGTGCAGATGTTGGTGATGGGCTTGGCCTCTATCCACTTAGTAAACTTGTCGATTGCTACAAGTAGGTGAGTGAAACCGCCCAGGCCCTTCTTGAGGGGTCCCACCATGTCGAGACCCCAGACCGTGAATGGCTAGGTGATTGGGATGGTTTGGAGCTCCTGCACCGGTAAATGGGTTTGCCGAGCGTAGAACTGGCATCCTTCGCACCTGCGGACGACCTCCTTTGCATCTCGTAGCGCGGTGGGCCAGTAAAAACCTTGGCGAAAGGTTTTTCTGACCAGTGACCTTGGGGCCACGTGATGTCCGCAGATCCCGACATGGACCTTGAGGAGGACCTGCTTCCCCCGGCTGGTGGGGACGCACTTCATGAGTACCCCTGATGGACTCCATTTGTAGAGTTCGTTACCGAGCACGATGAAGGTCTTGGCGCATCGAGCGATTCATCGGGCTTCAGTCCTTTCAGGTGGGAGAACCTCCTCGAGGAGCTAGGCGAGTAGCAGTACTCGCCAGTTGGTTTGATCGAGTGCCAGTATGGTGACGTTCGCGGGTGACGTAGAGGTACTGGGGTCGGAGCCCCCGGGCGCTGGCCGGGCATCAGGGTTGGAGTCCCCGATCGCCGGCTGGGCGTCGGGGTGTGTCCGGGTCGGACCTTCTAGGATGTGGGCAGACGGCTCATGGATGTCGTTGATGAAGACCCTGCTTGGGGATGGATCTCGCCTGGCGGCCAGTTTCATGAGGAAATCAGCGGCATCATTGTCCCTTCGAGGGACATGATGCAGTTCGATCCCCTGGAATTTGTCCTCGAGCTTGAGCACCTCTTGGCAGTATGCTGTCATGAGGGGGCTTTTGCAGGAGGACTCCTTCATGACCTGATCAACGACTAGTTCCAAGTCGCCGCGGACGTAGAGTCGCGTAGCACCGAGCTCGATGGCGATGCGGAGTCCGTTGATAAGGGCCTCGTATTCCGTGGCATTGTTTGAAGCTGAGAAGTGGAGACGGATGGCATAGCGGAGCCTACTCCCATCCGGGAAGATTAGAACCACTCCGGCCCCCGAGCCGAGCGCCATTACGGACCCGTCGAAGTACATTGTCCAGTACTCATGGGTGACGTCCGGGGTTGGTAGCTAGACCTTCGTCCATTCAGCAACAAAATCTATGAGAGCCTGAGACTTAATAGCAGTGTGGGGGTATATCTGATGTCATGGCCCATGAGTTCAAGTGCCCACTTGGAGATTCGTCCCACGGCGTCATGGTTGTGGATGATGTCTCCGAGCAGGTATGAAGTGACGATTATGACTTTGTGGTCGGTGAAGTAGTGTAGGAGCTTCCTGGTCGCCATTAGTATGGCGTATAGGAGATTCTGCACATGAGGTTACCGAACCTTGGGGTCGGTAAGTACTTCTCCGATGAAGTATACGGGTCGCTGTACCTTGAGCTGGTGTCCCGGTTCCTCCCTCTCGATGACCAGGGCGGCACTCACCACATGGTTACTTGCCGCGACATAAAGAAGGAGGGGTTCTCCCCGTTCGGGAGCGACGAGGATTGGGGCCGACGTCAGGGACATTTTGAGGCTTTCAAGAGCCTACTGGGCTTCCTCAGTCCAGACGAAGGCATCCGTCTTTTTGTGAAGCTTGTAGAGTGTCATCCCCCGTTCGCCGAGCCGGGAGATGAAGCGGCTTAGGGCAGTCAGGCAGCCGGTGAGCCTCTGCACGCCCTTGACGTTCTGTATGGGACCCATGTTGGAGATGGCTGCGATCTTTTCAGGGTTGGCCTCAATGCCGTGCTCGGATACGATGTACCCGAGCAGCTTCCCCTTCGGAACCTCAAAAACACATTTTTCGGGGTTCAGCTTGATGTTGAACCTTCGGAGGTTCACAAACGTCACGGCCAAGTTTGCGATCAGATCGCACGCTCGAGCTGTTTTGACCACTATGTCATCAACATAGACGGCGATTGTTGGTTTTGGTCGTTCGGCCTGATCAGGCTGATCGGGCAGGTCGATTTGGTCGGCGAAGCATTGCTGCATGCACCTTTAGTAGGTGGCGCCAGCGTTCTTCAGGCCAAAAGGCATGGTCACGTAGCAGTGCGAACCATACGGGGTGATGAACGAGGTTGCGAGTTGATCAAACTCTCTCATCGGGATCTGGTGATAGCCTGAGTAGGCGTCCAGAAAAGAGAGGATCTCGCAACCTGAGGTGGAGTCGATTATCTGGTCTATGCATGGCAAGGGAAAGTGATCCTTTGGACATGCCTTGTTGAGTCCAGTATAATCAACCCCACATTCTCCACTTCCCGGTCTTTTTCCTGACAAGGATAGGATTGACGAGCTAGTCGGAGTGGAAAACCTCCCTAATGAATCCGGCTGCCAGGAGCTTGGCGATCTCTTCGCCTATGGCCCTACGCCTCTCATCGTCGAAACGACACAGGCGTTGCTTGGTGGGCTTTGAGCCCAGGATAAGGCATAGTGCGTGCTCGACGACCTCCCGTGGTATCCCCAGCATGTCAGAAGGCTACCATGCAAAGACATCGCGATTGTCACGTAGGAAGTCGACGAGCTCGCATTCCTATTTGGCCGGGAGCTGGGTCCTGATTCGCACCATTTTGGCTGGGTCGGTGGGGTCAACATCCACTGCCTTGGTTTCCTCGAGCGGGCATTCATTACTCTTGGTTTCCCCACTCCAGTTCAACATTCATTACTCTTGGTTTCCCCACTCCAGTTCGACCACCTCAGCATCTATCTAATTAACTGAGAAACACCGGCCTTTGTCCTTGCCTGTTGCTTTCCAGTAGCTGTCCATGGTGTCACGGCTGGAGCACATGCCCATCAAGTATTTCATGTCTCTTTGGTAAAAACAAATTGCACTCCTTCTCCCCCATCTTCGCTTTACCTAACTATTGATTTTCAGCAAGTGAAAAACACCACACCAGTTGACCTAAATATGTGTGTGTGCGCGCGTATGTGTACAATGCACTTGTGATCGTTTCTTACATGTTTCAATATTTCGTAAAATTTTTAAATTTTCTATATGCCTATGCACTTTGGATTGAAAATTCCATATATTTGATACATATACAAATACAAATTGAAACAGCATCACATCACGTTGGCACCATCCAAATTGGACCAGTCAGTAAAGTGGCGAGTGGACTTTCAAACCTGGCAGTGTGGTCAACTATCTTATGGAGGCAAATCTATCTTGGTAAATACCAGTCTCACTAGTATCCCAATGAACATGATGGGGTTCTACTATTTACATGAGGGAACACACCAACAACAGGACTCATTGAGAGGGAGATTTTTTTGGCAGGGGGTGGGGAACAATAAGAAATATCATGCGTTAAAATGGAAAGTGCTTGCCTGACCCAAAGAGTTTGGTGGTGTTTGGTTCCTAGAGACAAGAGTAATGAATGTTGACCTTCTCACAAAATGGACATATAGAACTGAAAAGGAAGAATAGTCATTTTGGTCCCCCAACTATTTCTCGAGGGTCAGTTTCGTCCTTGAACTTTCAAAACGGCCGTTTTAGTCCTCAAACTCTACTTTTAGGCTCAATTTCATCCTAAAACTATGAAGATGATCGTTTTAGTCCTCGAACTTTGTATTTTGGGCTCAATTTCATTTATAAACTATCAAAGTGTATTTTGTTCTTTAAACTTTCATTTTCAACACAACGTTGTCTACGTTACGTGGAACACTGTACTGTTGCACCTAGTTAGCTCCAACACCACCGGCTATTGGAGATAGAAAAAACAATATTCATCCAAAAACTCTTTCGTGGCCATTAATAATTCCAAGCTGTTATTTTTAGTGTTACCTTATAATGGTACCATTTATATATATCCGACTACATGATATTATGGGAGCAATTACAGTTGCATCGAACACTATTTATTCATTAAGAATACATGGATATATTGAAACAATAGCAAATCTATAATTTTGATAATTTATGGATGAAATTGTGCCTAAAATATAAGGTTCTCTTTTTGAATAGACAAAATTGTGTTGAAAATAAAAGTTAAATGCACTTTGGTAGTTTATGGATGAAATTGATCCCAAAATGCAAAGTTTGAGGACTAAAACGATCATTTTCATAGTTGTAGGATGAAATTGATCCTAAAACTAAAGTTTGAGGACCCAAACGGCCGTTTTGAAAGTTTATGGATGAAATTGAGCCTCGAGTAATAGTTGAGGGACCAAAATGGCAATTGTGCCAACTGAAAATGGAGAGCAGAGTATGTGCATTAGTATACTAAGCAAAAAATGAACAATAAAAGTATGTTCAGCTAAAGAGTATAGGTGCTTTCCAATTTTGACTGGGGCTTCACTCAGTCAAGCTCTAGTTTGAAACAGGGAGAGCTATGTCTGTTGGGGATGGGGAAAGGACCCGATTTTGGAAGGATGTTTGGTTAGGGCAGGATGCTGTCAAAACTAAATTTCCCAAATATATACAGGTATGCTTCTGACCAACAAATGTCAGTGGCTAAAGCCAGTTGAAGAGGCTGGTGGCGCAATTTAGAAGGCATTTTGGTGCAGTGGAGTTGGCAGAGTAGAAATTGAAAGATGCTCACCTTACTGAACAGGCCGATCAAGTTTTCTGAAAATTGAAGAAATCAGGATAATTCACTACTAGATCAGTGAGATTTATCATGTTTAATTAGTGGAGTGATACACAAAAGGATGACCGATATTTGGAGGACGAAATCTCCCTAAAGATACTGATTTTCCTCTGGATGGTTTGACATGATATGTTGCAAACTGCCCAATAATTAGTAATAATAATTTGATATGGTTTCAAGATTTGCAAACTCAGTGGAGTCGAGGAAACAGTTGACCACTTATTAATCTTTCGTTGCCCTATTGTTGTCCTGGTCTAGTGTTGGTGCGTGATAGCTTCGGATGGTCACAAATTCCAAGTGCTATTCTAGACTTCAAATCCAACCTGTTTAACCCAGCAGGGAGCACCAAAAACAATTTTGTTTTGTTTATCTTTGCAGGAGTAAGCTGGCTGTCTGGTGAAATGCATCAACTGGGTGTTCTCCAACAACTGGGACTTTGCTATTATGTAAGTTGAAAATCCCAGCAAACTGCTGCTAAGCTTTTAATAAAAGCTGGCCCAAAAGGTCTTTGGTCTAAAAAAAACTAATTCTCACTACTGCAGATGTCTGAGTTCTGAAATACCATAGAAGATTCTGTAGCAACCAAATATTACCTTGGTCAGGAATGTGGCCCCCTCTACGTCCACTGAACACAAATCTATACCTAGCATCCCCTTGTTTCTAACTTTGACATTCACACATGGTGTCTTCCCTCTAAGCCCATAGATACAATCCCATGCATCCATAGAAACCACTAGCAGACCCTCCTTTTTTCATGATGATGGCTTCCCTCTAAATTTGTAACACATAATCCCGTCATGAGCACTCCTAACCCAACTTTGGCATTCACATGAATGTGGTCCCCTCTACACCCACTGAACACATATATATCGCTAGCAGTCCTCGCTTTTCTAATTTTGGCATTCCTACGATAGTGTCTTCCTTCTAAGTCCATAGATGCAATCCCTTGTATATACAAAAGCTATTAGTGAACCCTCCTCTTCACATGACGTTAACCTCTTAAGTTCGTAGCACACAATCCTATCATGATCATCCCTGACCTAACTTTTGTGTTCACGTGAAGCTGGTCCCCTCTATGCCTACTGAACACAAATCAATCGCTAGCAGCGCTCTTTTCTATCTTTGACATTCACGCGTGGTGTCTTCCCTCAGCCCATAGATACAATTGCCTGTTCCATAGGAACTGGTAGCAGGTCCTCCTTTTTGCATGACGATGGCTTCCTTCTAAATTTGTAACACATGATCTCATCATGAGCACTCCTCATCTAACATCGGCGTTCAAGTGAAGGTGGTCCCCTCTACACCCACTAAACACAAATCTATCACTAGCAGTCCTGCCTTTTCTAACTTTGGCATTCACTTGGCGATGTCTTCCTTCTAAGCCCACATATACAATCCCTTGTATCTAAAAATTCTGCTAGCAGGCATTACTCTTCGCGTGACGTTGCCTTCGCTCTTAAGTCTATAGCACATAATCTGACCATGTGCATTCCTCTCATAACTTTGAATGCTCACGTGACGGTGGTTTCCCTCTCCGCCCGCAGCATATAATATTATAAATTCCACTAGCGGGCGTTACTCTTCGCGTGACATTGCCTTCCGCTCTGAAGTGTATAGCGCATCATCCTACCATGAGCATTCCTCTCCTAACTTTGTCGCTCACGTGATGGTAGTTTCCCTCTCCACCCGCAGAATATATCTATTTATCACTAGCCGCCCCCTATTTTACTCCTGATTTACACGGTGGCCTTTTCTATTTATCTTCAAATACCTAGCATGGGCACTGTTGGCCTCGGGCCGAATCGGGCACGGCGCTAAAAACCATAGCCAGGCCCATACATGTGTGTGTGTGTGGCCCGTGCTTTTTAGCGGTGTACAGGACACACACATCTGTATGTGCGCGCGCGTGTGCGCCCGTGTGTGTCCTATACATATATAAAATGAAAAATAATCCACATATTAAAGTTTCTCAACACAAATTAAATTGTAAAATAGTTTCAGACACAACTATATAAGAAATGTTCAAGCAGATCGAGCGTCGTACCTTGAGATCGAAGCGATGGCTGGCGTTGTTGTGTTTGCATTTTCTTTTGAGGCGGAATTCGTGCATCACCAAGTTGGTCTTGGATCCCCTTGGGGCCCTGCCCATACTAGAATACCAATGCTTTCTTCATGCTCATATGTAGAATACCTGTGTTTTCTTCCCCCCACTGACTCCAGTTGCACCACCTCCAGAAGCAGCATCTATCCAATTAATTGAAAAACACCTTTGTCCTTGTCTGTTGCCTTCCAGTAGCTGTCCATGGTGGCATGGTTGGCGCACATGCCCATGAAGTATTTCATGTCCCTTTTGGTAAAAACAAATTGCACTCATTCTCTTCCATCTTTGCTTTACCTAACTATTGATTAATTTTTAGCAGGTGAAAAAACACCACACCAGTTGAGCTAACTATGTGTGCGTGTGTGTCCGCATGTGTGTACAATGCACTTATTATCGTTTCTTACATGTCTCAATATTTCATAATAATTTTAAAATTTCTATATGCCTATGCACTTTGGATTCAAAATTCCATATATTTGATACATATACAAATCCAAATTGAAACATCATCACATCACGTTGGCATCACCTTTATATATAGGATGCATGCCTAGCCTAGAATGGCAATGCCAGGTCACATTGCACCTTGATCATCCACAGCTTCTTGCTGCAGCTGGCTAGCTCTCCTGCTGTGATGGTGACCGAGAACTGCTTCTAATCATGCTCAGAGACAAAAATGTTACCTTGGGCAGGAATTGTTGCTTCTCGTCGACAAATGCCTTCCTTAGTACCCACTTCTCTATTCTTCTGAGAGAATTGGTGATATTGTTTGAAAACAGTGGTACCATCCAATGTTCGAAAAGGCGACGCCTCATCCCCGCCTAGGCGCGACTAATCGCAAGGCGAGGGGTTCCGCCTGGCCTACGGGGGTAGGCGGACCCCTAGGCGGGCGGAGCGCCTAGGCGGCGCAAGGCGTCGATTCGGCGTCGATTCGGCGGCGCTGAAGCCGTCTAGGCGGCGCGGAGGCGGGCGCGGCGACCGAGCGCGCGAAAAATTGACGCCGCGGGCGACCGCGCGCACGCAGCTGGCTTCGGGCGCGGGAAAGAGAAGGCTCGGGCGCGGGAAGGATAAGAGGGAGAAGGGGGAAAAGGACGCGCCTGCTTCCGACGGCCGCGCTCCTCCCTGCGACCCCGCCGGGAAGCTGCTCCCGCCGGCTGCGCTCCTCCTCGCTGGGTAGGTGGTCCCGCAGACTGCGCTCCTCCCCGCCAAGCTCGTGGTACCGTCGGTCGCGCTCCTCCCCGCCGAGCTCGTGGTCCCGCAGGCCGCGCTCTTCCGCGCCGAGCTCGTGGTCCCGTCGGTCGCCTCCCTAAGCTGAAGCCCCAAGGCCCAAGGTCCTCTCTTGCTCCTCTCCTCTGTTCCCTGCTCCTCCCCTGCTCTTCTCCTCTGTTCCCTGCTCCTCCCCTGCTCTTCTCCTCTGTTCCCGCAGTCTGAACTTGGTAGGACCGTAGGAGTGCTCTGAAGTGATGATTCTTATTTGATAAACAAATTGACCAAGCACCGGTTACCAACTTACCATGAATTTTCTCTTGGTTCAAGCTAGCACTTTTTTTTAGCTGATGTGTGACTGATTGTATGTATCTTTGTTTGACTGAATCATTTGTAGGATGTGTGACTGATTTTTTTAGCTGATTTGCTACATGTATGTATTGCCTGAATGTTCACTTAACTCTGAATGTATTGTCACTGAAATCTGAATGTATGTATATGTATAGGATGTCGACAACAGAGGTTGCACCTGAAACTGAGGGAGCGAATCTCCTGAGAAGGAATTCGGATGATGTGGGATGGGAATATGGGGTTCTTGTTGATGCTATCAACAAGGACAAGGTGAAGTGCAAACTATGTGACAAGGTGATGCAAGGAGGGATTTATCGGTTGAAGCAACATGTGGCCCATGAAGGAAAGAATGCGACGAAATGCAAGGCCAGAACACCGGAGGCTCTGGAGGCTAAAGAGAAGTGCAAGAAAGCACTAAATGATGCAAAAAGAAAGAGGGAGGAGAAGACTGTTCGTGAACTAGAACTTAGAGAGGAAGTGAATGTTTCTCGGGTTGGAGGTGGAGAGTCAGAGGAAGTCACTTGTATTGGAAGTTCAGAGCCTCACAAATTAGGACCCATTGACAAATGGACGCGTGCTATTGATCCTAAAGCAACCAAATCTGAATCTTTCACTCAACAGAAGCTGAACAAGGAACTTTGGAAAGAAAGATTACATGAGGTGCATAAATATATTGCAAGATGGGCCTATAACCATGGTAATTTCCTTGCTGTTTTTTTATTTCAGATTTCAATTTCATTGGATGCCTTGCTGTAGTACTGAACTGAACACTAATTTCCTTTTTTTGTAACAATGACAGCAATACCATTCAATGCATGTGACAATGATGAGTTCAAGCAAATGTGTGAAGCAATTGGACAATTTGGGCCTGGAATTGAACCTCCAACTATGTTTGACCTGCGAGGAAGATTGCTGGAAGAAGAATATGCAAGAACCAAGAGTTTGCTGCAAGAACGTGAAGCCGAGAAGGTGAAGAATGGGTGCTCTATTATGACCGATGCTTGGTCAGATAAGAAGAGGAGAAGCATAATGAATGTGTGCACTAATTGTGCTGATGGAACCAATTTTATTTCCTCAAAAGAGATGTCAGATGTGTCACACACAAGTGAAGTCATCTTTGAACTAGTGGACAAAGCAATCGAAGATATTGGTCCAAATGATGTGGTGCAAGTTGTGACTGACAATGCTTCTAACAACATGGGAGCAAAGAAGCTACTGCATGAGAAGAGACCACAGATCTTTTGGAGCTCTTGTGCAACTCACACAATCAACTTGATGCTCCAAGGAATTGGCAACATGGCTCGGTTCAAGAAGGTGATTGACCAAGCAAAGACATTCACCATATTTGTCTATGGGCACACAAGAACACTAGAGTGCATGAGGTACTTCACTGAGGGCAAAGAGATAGTAAGGCCAGGAGTGACTAGGTTTGCTTCAAACTATTTGACTTTGAACAGCATACAAGAGAAGAAGGACCAACTAAGAAAGATGGTGGTGCATAGTAGGTGGGACTCATTGAAGGATGTGAAATCAAAGAAGGGAAAAAATGCCACAGCAACTATATTGAATCCAAACTTTTGGAAGGATGTGAAGTTGACATTGGCTGTTTTTGAGCCATTGTTCAAAGTTCTCCGTTTGGTTGATGGAGATGTGAAGCCGTCCATGGGTTTTGTATATGGAGAACTATTAAAGGCAAAGAGACAGGTCAAAGAGGCCCTTGGCAATAATGAGTCCCGTTTCAAGGATGTTATTGCTGTTGTTGACAAGAAAATGGCTGGAAGACTAGATTCTCCATTGCATTTGACAGCTTATTTGTTGAATCCACACTACAGTTATGCTGACCCTTCAATCTTTGATGCTCCCAAAATGACAGAAGGATTTATCAGTTGTGTGGAGACTTTTTATTATCATGATGAAGACATGCAAGAACAAGCTGCCAACATTGAACTCCAGAAGTATCAGAATAGAGAAGGACCATTTAGCAAGAAGCTTGCAAGGAATTTTGAAAACTTTGATTATAATCCAGGTAAAAGTTGTTTGCTGATTTTACATGGTTGTTTGTTGTGTTCATCTATCAAGAAATCTGTTGTGCCTACTAACTAATAGAGAGGTTTTTTATTTCAGCATCATGGTGGCGGCTTTATGGAACTGAAACACCAGCTCTACAGAAGATGGCTACCAAGATCCTATCTTTAACAGCAAGTTCTTCTGGTTGTGAAAGAACTTGGAGTGGGTTTGATGGGGTTAGTACCTATCTGTTATCAAAATTTCAGCAGCATTACAATTAAATTGCAGAACTAAAAGTGCTCTTATTTTTAATTTATAGGTGCACACTAAGAAGAGAAATAGGCTTACTACATACCGCCTCAACAAGTTGGTCTACATTCAATTCAACAACAGGCTGATTAATAAGAGAGCAAAGATCAAGTCAAAGAAAATTACTGATGTTCTCTTGTCTAGTGATACAACTGAAGCTCAAGGTTTCCTCCAAGAGAATGGAGATGATTGTGCATTAGTTGTCTTTAGAGATGAGGAAGATGAGGAAGAACTCATGGAAGGTACAGGGATACCTTGGTCTGTGCTTGGAGATGCAGTGGGAGCAGAAGAACAACTAGAGCTGCGTAGAAGTGCAAGGGTGAGAGAGCTCTATGAAGAAGAGTTTGAGTCCGAAGAAGAAGAGTTTGATGAAGATGAGGATGACTATGTGATGGATGAACCCTACTGAAGAAGTGTGAGACAGCTTCATGCCTTCATGTCATGTTTTAGCTTTTATTATGCATCCATGTATCTTTAACTTATGAACTTAGAACTCCTGATGTGTGCTTGTGTTTTGTGTTGTGAGAACTGAGAATCATCAATCATGTGATGTAATGTACTGCTAGTCTACTATCCATTTTATATTCTATGTTGCTACCTGTTGTCCCTTCATGTTTGTGATTTCAAAAGGCTATCCTATGCTGCTGAAATGCTGATAATGGATGGGAGAAGGCTCAGACCTCAGATAAGTACCTAACTTGCTATTTTCTATTTTTTGTATCACTTGTATTGATGCCCAATTGCATCTAAAAGTGTTGTCCACTTCTATTGCAGCAGTGCTGTAGGAAATTCAGTGATCAGCAACTACTATTTTGAAGCTATAAGCCTATAACAGGTATGTATCAACTGCAACTAAAAGAGCTATGTATCAACTGCAACTAAGGACAAAGGACCTAAGGTATGTCTACTGGTCCTTCCCTATTTTTTATCTAAATTATTCATGATTTATGCTATAAGCCTATAATTGTATATATTATATATTGATATATAAATATAAATTGGCAAAACGCCTAGAAAAACGCCTAGCATCGCCTAGGCTGGCCTAGGCTGGATTAGTCGCTAGGCTAAGGGTCATCGCCTAGATTTCGCCTAGCGCCTAGCAAAACTTTGGTACCATCATCCACTTAGGATTTTAATGCTCATTACTTCATTGGTAACCTCCTTGTTCAAGAAGGGCAGGCGAGCCTCAAGGCCCTAGGCAGATATATATTGTCTTGTTGACTGTCATTCATTTATACTGTTTGAGAGGCAGCTTCAAGCAAATTGTACTGCCATTGAAACAAGTGATTTGCGACGCAGGCAAAAATACTTCAGGCCAATCACTTTAATCCATAGCTTTTCCATGCTCATGTACAAACTGCAAACCAATAAGTTGGCACTTCACTTCTTGTCAGTTCTTATTGGCTGCAACCAAAGAGCCTTCACCAAATATTATTCAAGCCTAGTCCAATACAAATTCATCTAGCGTGTAGCAGAGAGCTTCACTCAGGAAAAGGGAAAATCCTAAAGGTACTGACCATGGTGTACATCTCGAAGGTGTTAGGCACTCTTTCATGGTCATTCGTCCTTGAGGTGCTATAGGCAAGAGGTTACTCTAGTCGTTGACTCGTTGGTGTAGTTGGATTGCAGTGCAACTATCCAAATCCACCTAAAAGGTCCTGCTCAACAGTCAACCATGACTATCAGATAAACATCTGCGTGGTGTATTGCTTGAGAAGGAGCATCAAGAATATTATACTATTGTGGAAACAAGCAAATGCGAGGAGGCACATGATTTACGGAGGTGGACATTTTGTTTATGGAGGCAATCAAGATTTTCCATCTCATAAAATCGATTTATAGAGGCGGTCAAAATTACCTGTCGGTACAGAAAGTGACCAACTAGTGAATATTTGTAGTTTTGCTGTACGTTATGATCGGAGGTGGCCTAGCACTCAATGACACAGGATTTATACTGGTTCAGGCAATGTGCCATACGTCCAGTTTGGGTCGATCGGTGACTTTATTCCTGAGCCCAGGTGCTCGAAGTCTGCAGTGGGGTTACAAATGAGAAGGAGAAAGATGGGGGGTACCAGAGGCCCGGTCGGCTTCGGTCGGAAGGGCCGAGAGCGACGGGAACTCCGCTATGAGCTAAGTGTTCAAGCATGTGCTTGAGGTCCGAACCTGGCGGTTCTGTGGTTGTGAGCTATTGGACTAATGAATCTAAAGGAACTGAGCTTTTATCAATCGATCCTCCTGTTGGAGGGAGTGCATCCCCTTTTATAGATGAAGGGGATGGCTTTACAGGTGAGAGGGAGAGGGTACGGATGCTTTTAAGCCTTGTTGCCCACGCCGATGAGGATTGGATAATGGTAGGCGCCCACAACACTGTTGATGTCACTGTAGAATGTCAGGTGCACGTGGGAGGTTGCATTGTCTTCTTCAGGAAGGGTTGACGTCGGTACCTGCAAAATACTGTTGGATGCCTAGAGGCATGTGAGGAGTCTCACCGCGTTTATCGGGTATGGTGAATCCTAGCGCCTACAACACTATTGATGCCCAGAGGCATGTGAGGGGTTTTTTGCCGTACGGGAGTCCGACGGCGCCTACAATACTGTAGGATAAATGTCGGCGCCTACAATACTGTTTGTGTCAGGGTGGTTGTGGAACACTATTCCCGTAGGTGTACAGGGTATGGTCCCTGTACCGTGGTTTGACTCGCGTGCTGCCTTCTCCGTTCGTCCCTGGTCCCTTTCGAGCGGGCGTCCCCAGTCGGATGGCCCCAGTCGGCTTCGATTGCGCCAGTCGGAGAAGAGCGGTGAGCAGGGTTCTTAGGTAGCCCGGTCGGAGAGACGCGGGGTCAGAGTCGGAAGTAGGACTCGGGGCAGGCCTTCCGACCGGAGAGGCCGCCCGGAGGTGGCTGGAGCCCGAATGGCGCTCCAGTCGGACCGGTGGGCCGAAGTAGCTGACGAGCGGGCATTGCTCTTCTTGGGCCAGGCCTTCTGGTCGGTTGCTGGACCGCCCTTTTGCCCTGTTGTTTTTAGACTCTTGGGTCGAGCCTTAGCGTGGAAGCCGGTTCCCGAGGGACCCTGGGTGTTGTTTTAGCAGGCGTGTGTGAATGTTTTTAGTCTGAGATGGATTTTTGTTTAACCAAGGCGTCGTTGTGCAGCCGAGGTGTTTAGGCGCGGGGATTGGATTGTGACAGAACTTACTGATCCCAGTGTCGATGCGTGCCGTGGATCGGGTGAGAAAGTTAGTTCGGATGTGAGAGAGCTCACTGATCCTGGCGTCGATGCGCGTCGTGGGTTCGGGTGAGGGAGTTAGTTTGGGACAAACCCTGGCATCGGCGCACGCCACAGACGAAGACAGCTTAGTTCAGATGCGACAAAGCTCGCTAATCTTTGGCGTCGATGCACGCCGTGGGATTGGGCGAGGCGGAGTCGCGAGCGGACCCAGGCGTCGGTGCGCGTCGTGGATTGAGAGATTTAGTTAGTTTAGGAATCGGTCGAGCCAGAGCTCATGGATCCTGACGAGGCGAGTTCGGGGTCACGGTCCTCGGAGTCTGAAGTGTAGTCGGAAGTGAAGCCATATGACATGAGTTCGGGGTCGCGGTCCTAGGAGTTTGGAGCATAGTCGGAAAGCCTTATGACGTGAGTTCGGGGTCGCGGTCCGAGGAGTCTGGAGCGCAGTCGGAAGTGAAGCTATATGACGCAAGTTCGGGGTCACGGTCCCAGGAGTCTGGAGCGCCGTCGGAAGTGAAGCCATATGACGTGAGTTCAGGGTCGCAGTCCCAGGAGTCTGGAGCGTAGTCGGAAGTGAAGCTGGATGGAGCTGAAGCGTAGTTAGTTTAGTTAAAGATCGGACAAGGCGGTGCTCACGGATCCTAGCATCGATGCGCACCGCGGGACCGAGCGAGTCAGAGTCGTGGATCTGGCGAGTTCGAGGTCGCTGTCCTTTGCGTTTGTCTTGAGCTCCCAAGCCCTATCGGGCCTTCGTGGGGGTCGATGTGAGTTGTGTGCGTTACCCCATCCTTGGTTCCTCACAACCGGAGGGGCTGAGTTTCATCGCTTGTCCCGATCGCTTGGGCTCGAAGACTAGTTCAGTGAGTTCGCTAACGGGTGTGATCGAGCGGAATCCGGGTCCATCGTTCATGACGGGGTCGGCATAGCCCTCTTGTGACATTCCACTACTCCTTTACCTGCAACCCGGCAGATGCCTAGGTCGTTCTGAAGACCGATCCGGGTGGCCTAACGGCCTCCTCTCGATGGAGATTCTGTGGGCCTGGTGAGAGGTTTAGGATCAAACAAGAAGGTTGAGATGACTCGGTTTGCCGGACCGGGCGAGGGCCACATGGTGCTCATCTACGGTTTTCTCCCCTGGCTCTATTGGTTGCTCATGTCGAATGAGGCAACCGCCGCTTCATGATGCAACACAGAGCGTTCTGATTCATTTCGCTGCACGTGAGATGCTTAGTTCTCGAGCCCCCGGGCGGTTCATGCCCTAACCGTCCGGGGGGTGCAGGCGTATGCGATGAATGCGCGTATGGATGTATGAATGGTTTGATGAAAATAGAGGGGGTTTGACAGTGTTTACCTTGACGACTGGAGTGACAGGGCTCGGAGAGCTTCAGTCGGAAAATGTCCGACCGGGACCCGTGCTCGTCGTTCGTGACGGAGTCAGTATGGCCTACATGGGGCATCCCTTCGCTTCCTACCTATGTCTCGGGGTGGATACTGAGCGATTCGATCGACTCAGGGGGCCGGTTGGTCTCCCAGTGGAGATTTTGTTTTTGGTCTCCCCTGGTCTGTCCTGGGGAAGCGGGGAGCCTCCCGCGTGTGGTGACGCTTCGGTTTTCATGCCCGGTCGTGCGATAGTGGTGGGCCATACCCAGGCCACATTTCGCCTTGCTAGGCGATGTTCCATCTGACCCAGAGTTTCTCCGTCAGTCAGTGTGCGTCCCTTTGGCCAGGGTGTGTCCCGTCGTTTCCTATCCGCATTAAATGGGGGCAGAGTTTTGCGCTCTGATCGTCTGCTTTTCTTCTTTAAATAGAGGGAGGGAGAGGGCTCTCCATCGTAGGCCTTTGCCTGTTCTCAACTATTGTCTCTCTTCCTTCTTCCTTGTTCCTTCTCACCGAGAGCGCCTCTATGCTGCGGTGGTTCCTAAGTGAGAGAGATAGTGAGCAAGGGGGAGGACTTACAGATCCTTTTGTGAACCCAGAGCGTGATGTCGGACTGGAGGCCACCACGGGTGATGCTGGATCTGATCTACGAGGCCTTCTTCGGGATAGAGCCGCGTGTAGATTTTCTCTGGTGGATCTTTACTGGGCGAGCTTTGTCGGAGAGGAGGTTACTCACGATTGTGCCGGTGGAGGGTTCCGTGCCTACAGCTGCTCAAGTCGGCCAGTTCATAAAGTTTGATGAGATTTCTTCTAGCCATGGTGACCATACCTCGGTAGCGGCGCCCCTACCCAGGAGCTGCCTCGACTACATGAGAAGGTCAAGAGCTCCATGTTCTTCTGCTGAGCATCTATAGGTGCGATGCCCTGGAGGTATCCATTGTGTTTGTCGAAGTCGAAGGAGCGGAGCCGAGCGGGTCCCTGGTGGTTGCATCCGGTTTCTTCTTTGGCTTTTAGGCGATGTCGTTGAGCGGCCGCAGTAGTATTTGTAGCAGTAGAGAATGTAATAGTTAAGTTTGTGGGTGAGTCCCCGTGTGAATAGTTTTCTGTATCAATAAATACATCTGTGCTGCCCTTGTGACAGAGACACAATATTCGTTCCTTGTGATTATCTTAGCATAACTTTTATTTTTATCCTTTCTTTCTCGTATCTTCCCGTTTGTCCCGTAGGGTGCGACCTTGGGAGCCTGGGGCATGGCCCGCGAGGCTTGGCTATTCGTACCCGTAGGGAAAGACGGGGTGTGTCCGGTTGGGAGTAAGAACAGAGTTACATAAGGTAATCAGAGGAATGGAATGTGTTTCCATTTGGGGACGAAGTTGTTTTATCGTGTGGTAGTAAAAAAGAAAGAGAGGCAATATTCAATATTGCACCCTTATGGAGCCCCCGAGCGACCCGAGAAGGGCCTGAGGGAGAAGGGAAGAGCAGACCAAGCAAGCTGTCGGCCCAAGGGAGCATGGCCAGTGGCGAGTGGAAGCCAGCAGCAAGCCGGGCCAGAGAGCAGGCCGGCTGGGCCAGAATGGAGAGAAAAAGATTTTTTCCTTTTTATTTTGTTTTCCTATTTCCAACCCACATTCAAATATGAACCGGATGCAAATTTAAATAGAGTTTAAAATACACTTTTCAATTCAAATAAAAATGAGCAATTTTGGTAAGTTTTCAAAAATAAATTTTTACAACTTTTCAAATGCTTTTATTACCTAATTTTCTTTTCTTTTACTTCAAAGCCAACTTCAAAAGCATTTTAAATTCATTTCGAATTTTGGATTTAACCACTCCTTACAATAAATCAAATGCACCGGCATGTATGCACAAACATGTGGCTACCTTAAGATAAATTTTTAAATTAATGAAAATTTTTATTTTCCTATGTTTTCAGGAGCACATAAATTCAAAAATAACCTCATTTTACATCTACTTCAAAAGGAGCAAATTTTAGGGTGTTACATTTGGAAAGCACAAGTTGAGAACAAATGCAAGATCTTCACATGGATTTTGGTGCAAGATAAAATTCTTACGGCGCACCAAGAACACTACGTGCTGTGCAACGGTCCCTTGGAAAACCGGCCTCCACCTATGTCTATGTTGCTCTTTTGCTAAGGCGGTTTGGGATCAAATCCTCTCTTGGGAAAACTTCACTCAGCTGCAACAACAGCCCCAGGCAGACCCAATCCATATCAGAGCATCATCAACATAGGCGGCAAGGAAGGTGTCGAAATCTAAACGTAGACGACTAAACGGGGTAGTAATCTACACCTTTTGGAATATTTGGAAAGAGAGAAATAGGAGAATTTTCAACAACAAGATAGAAACGGTGCCGCAAGTAGCCGCAAGGATAAAGGAAGACATAGAGCAAAGGAAGAGAGCACTCGCTTAGGTTTAGCTGCTGTTTCCCCTTGGGGGGTGTTTCCCTCTTATCCCTGCTTCGGGGGGCTTTAAACCCTCATCTGGAGTGTCTTTGCTTGTACATAAACTATCTTTCCCTATCTTAATTGAAAGGCAGAGCTCCTGCCACTGCGTTAAAAAAATGAATTATCCAGGTAGCACTTGATGGCATATAATTGTATATACACATCTGACTCTTTCTGTAATGTGAATGTATGATGCATATTTTTCATATAGAACTTAACAATAAGAACATGAAACAACAATTGGTGGTCATAATAGCACCAAAGAACTTTACTAGCTCAGAATAAAATCATCGTGTGGCATAGGTATTGTTATTTAAAATCTGAAAGCAGATTGCCAATTTCGGTGAAGGTATAGTTTATGTAATGTAAGCAAACTGGTATATTGCTGAATTTGATTTATGGTACATGCTGGTCGAACTTTGTTAAAATTGACCTCTAATATATGAGAATTACAGAGATTGATAACTTACGAGTGTAAGACTGATGTTGCTAGATCCAAAAAGAAATAAATGGTTTCATAATAATTTAACTGTTTTTATTTGAATGACATGTTTACATATTATTAGTAGAAGTGTCACCCTCGGAGAATGTGTTAGGGTCTTAAGACAACTTAAATTATATAGTAAAAAGTGCGATTGTTCAATGTGTTGATAAATCAACTGAAATCTTGCAGCTTCCTCATAAAAGGTACTCCAAAACTGTACCTGGGATGACAATGGATAATACAGAGATCCCAGATCAACTCCAGAATTTCAACTTAATGGCAAGTGCTAGATGCAATGACCTGGAGTTTTCTGATATGCGAGAAACAACATCAGATGTACGGGCCGAACTCATCGTTGGGAGGACAAAAGAAAAAGAGAAAATAATGGCTTCATTACTTGATAGCATGGAACACAAGATCATCCTTCCAATATACGGTATTGGAGGTATTGGGAAGACAACATTTACAAAATTGATTTACAATAATTTCGAATCATACTCTCGGGCATGGGTTTATGTGTCCTCGAAATTTGACTTGAATAAGATCGGTAACTCTATAATATCACAACTATCTAAAAAGAAGAGCCTAATTTATGACAGAAAGCAGATACATAGTTGCCTTATGAAACTACTTTCAGATAAGAAGGTTCTGATTGTTTTAGATGACCTGTGGGAGGAGAATCCATTTCAACTTGAGGTTTTGAAGGATATGTTGAATCTTAGTGAGAGTATCAAAAGAATTGTTTTAGTAACTACACGCAGTAAACCAATTGCAAAGAAACTTTGTACCAATCATAAGCCATACAAGATAGAATCCTTGTCAGATGACATGTGTTGGGATATAATAAAACAGAGAACTGGCTTCGAATTTAGATATGACAAAGGACACTTGAAGGGTATAGGAAGGGGGATTTCCAAAAAGTGTGGAGGTATAGCTTTAGCAGCTCAGTCTCTTGGATTCATGTTGCAGTCCAAGACAACGGATCAATGGATGGAAGTGAAAGACAGTGATATCTGGAATAATTCTTTTTCTAATGTGCTTGCATCATTGAAGTTAAGTTATAGCAGTATGCCTCCTTGCTTGAAGTCATGCTTTACCTACTGCTCAATGTTTCAGAAAGGTCACAAGATAGCTAAAAACGATCTAATTCACCAATGGATTTCTTTGGGTTTCATCAAACGAACAAAATTACTCTCCACTATGCAGCTTTGCGAAAAGTATATTGTGCAGCTTGTTGGACTATGTTTCCTTCAACATTCAGTGTCACCCATGGTAAGTTATTTTTCTATACTGCTACAACCCATTGTTTTTATCATTTCCGTGAAACAATTGAAAAGAATAAAGAATGGAAGTTTTGATAACCACACCAGTACGAAAATGATTTTTAGGTGGGTAAAATGGATTTCTAGAGGTGGCTATTTTGCTCGCCTCTATATATTGGTCTTGAAAAGAATAAAGAATGGATTTCTAGGGTGCGACCTTGGGAGCCTGGGGCGTGGCCCGCGAGGCTTGGCTGTTCGTACCCGTAGGGAAAGGCGGGGTGCGTCCGGTTGGGAGTAAGAACAGAGTTACGTAAGGTAATCAGAGGATTGGAATGTGTTTCCGTTTGGGGACAAAGTTGTTTTATCGTGTGATAGTAAAAAAGAAAGAGAGGTAATATTCAATATTGCACCCTTATGGAGCCCCCGAGCGACCTGGGCTGAAAGTGTTTCGGGCATGGGTGCTCTTACGAGAGCATGCTTTAACTAAAGAAAGCGGTTTAGACCAAATTTAGGGGGAAAATGACATAGTTGTTCAATGTTCCAGGTATTGTTGAGAACGTTGTCGTTGTTGTCCTCCAGTCGGTAGGTGCCCGGTCGGATTACTTTGGCTACCGTATAGGGTCCTTCCCATGGTGGGGAGAGCTTGTGTTTTTCCTTCGTTGATTGGGTCCTCCGGAGTACGAGATCGCCGACTTCGAGTATCCTTCCTCTGATCTTCCTTTCATGGTACCTGCGAATGGTTTGTTGGTAGCGGGCGGAGCAGATGACGGTTGTCTCACGGGCTTCTTCGAGCAGGTCGACTGCGTCTTGTTGGGCCTCCGCGGCTCGGTCGCGGTCGAAAGCCTTCACTCTTGGTGCGCCGTGGTCGAGGTCGGAGGGCAACACTGCCTCGGCTCCGTAAGCCAGAAAGAAAGGTGAGAATCCCATGGATCGGTTTGGGGTCGTCCTTAGGCTTCAAAGGATCGATGGGACCTCTGCAACCCATCGCCCGGCGTACTTGTTGAGTCGGTCGAAGATACGTGACTTAAGTCCTTCGAGGACCATGCCATTGGCACGCTCGACCTGACCATTGTTACACGGGTGTCCGACCGAGGCCTAGTCGATTCTGATGCCGTACCCATTACAAAAGTCTAGGAACTTCTTCCCAGTGAAGTTAGTCCCGTGGTCAGTGATGATGCAGTTGGGAACGCCGAACCGGTAGATGATGTCGAGGAAGAATTTGACCGCTTCTTCCGTGCAGATGTTGGTGATGGGCTTGGCCTCTATCCACTTAGTAAACTTGTCGATTGCTACAAGTAGGTGAGTGAAACCGCCCAGGCCCTTCTTGAGGGGTCCCACCATGTCGAGACCCCAGACCGTGAATGGCTAGGTGATTGGGATGGTTTGGAGCTCCTGCACCGGTAAATGGGTTTGCCGAGCGTAGAACTGGCATCCTTCGCACCTGCGGACGACCTCCTTTGCATCTCGTAGCGCGGTGGGCCAGTAAAAACCTTGGCGAAAGGTTTTTCTGACCAGTGACCTTGGGGCCACGTGATGTCCGCAGATCCCGACATGGACCTTGAGGAGGACCTGCTTCCCCCGGCTGGTGGGGACGCACTTCATGAGTACCCCTGATGGACTCCATTTGTAGAGTTCGTTACCGAGCACGATGAAGGTCTTGGCGCATCGAGCGATTCATCGGGCTTCAGTCCTTTCAGGTGGGAGAACCTCCTCGAGGAGCTAGGCGAGTAGCAGTACTCGCCAGTTGGTTTGATCGAGTGCCAGTATGGTGACGTTCGCGGGTGACGTAGAGGTACTGGGGTCGGAGCCCCCGGGCGCTGGCCGGGCATCAGGGTTGGAGTCCCCGATCGCCGGCTGGGCGTCGGGGTGTGTCCGGGTCGGACCTTCTAGGATGTGGGCAGACGGCTCATGGATGTCGTTGATGAAGACCCTGCTTGGGGATGGATCTCGCCTGGCGGCCAGTTTCATGAGGAAATCAGCGGCATCATTGTCCCTTCGAGGGACATGATGCAGTTCGATCCCCTGGAATTTGTCCTCGAGCTTGAGCACCTCTTGGCAGTATGCTGTCATGAGGGGGCTTTTGCAGGAGGACTCCTTCATGACCTGATCAACGACTAGTTCCAAGTCGCCGCGGACGTAGAGTCGCGTAGCACCGAGCTCGATGGCGATGCGGAGTCCGTTGATAAGGGCCTCGTATTCCGTGGCATTGTTTGAAGCTGAGAAGTGGAGGCGGATGGCATAGCGGAGCCTACTCCCATCCGGGAAGATTAGAACCACTCCGGCCCCCGAGCCGAGCGCCATTACGGACCCGTCGAAGTACATTGTCCAGTACTCATGGGTGACGTCCGGGGTTGGTAGCTAGACCTTCGTCCATTCAGCAACAAAATCTATGAGAGCCTGAGACTTAATAGCAGTGTGGGGGTATATCTGATGTCATGGCCCATGAGTTCAAGTGCCCACTTGGAGATTCGTCCCACGGCGTCATGGTTGTGGATGATGTCTCCGAGCAGGTATGAAGTGACGATTATGACTTTGTGGTCGGTGAAGTAGTGTAGGAGCTTCCTGGTCGCCATTAGTATGGCGTATAGGAGATTCTGCACATGAGGTTACCGAACCTTGGGGTCGGTAAGTACTTCTCCGATGAAGTATACGGGTCGCTGTACCTTGAGCTGGTGTCCCGGTTCCTCCCTCTCGATGACCAGGGCGGCACTCACCACATGGTTACTTGCCGCGACATAAAGAAGGAGGGGTTCTCCCCGTTCGGGAGCGACGAGGATTGGGGCCGACGTCAGGGACATTTTGAGGCTTTCAAGAGCCTACTGGGCTTCCTCAGTCCAGACGAAGGCATCCGTCTTTTTGTGAAGCTTGTAGAGTGTCATCCCCCGTTCGCCGAGCCGGGAGATGAAGCGGCTTAGGGCAGTCAGGCAGCCGGTGAGCCTCTGCACGCCCTTGACGTTCTGTATGGGACCCATGTTGGAGATGGCTGCGATCTTTTCAGGGTTGGCCTCAATGCCGTGCTCGGATACGATGTACCCGAGCAGCTTCCCCTTCGGAACCTCAAAAACACATTTTTCGGGGTTCAGCTTGATGTTGAACCTTCGGAGGTTCACAAACGTCACGGCCAAGTTTGCGATCAGATCACACGCTCGAGCTGTTTTGACCACTATGTCATCAACATAGACGGCGATTGTTGGTTTTGGTCGTTCGGCCTGATCAGGCTGATCGGGCGGGTCGATTTGGTCGGCGAAGCATTGCTGCATGCACCTTTAGTAGGTGGCGCCAGCGTTCTTCAGGCCAAAAGGCATGGTCACGTAGCAGTGCGAACCATACGGGGTGATGAACGAGGTTGCGAGTTGATCAAACTCTCTCATCGGGATCTGGTGATAGCCTGAGTAGGCGTCCAGAAAAGAGAGGATCTCGCAACCTGAGGTGGAGTCGATTATCTGGTCTATGCATGGCAAGGGAAAGTGATCCTTTGGACATGCCTTGTTGAGTCCAGTATAATCAACCCCACATTCTCCACTTCCCGGTCTTTTTCCTGACAAGGATAGGATTGACGAGCTAGTCGGAGTGGAAAACCTCCCTAATGAATCCGGCTGCCAGGAGCTTGGCGATCTCTTCGCCTATGGCCCTACGCCTCTCATCGTCGAAACGACACAGGCGTTGCTTGGTGGGCTTTGAGCCCAGGATAAGGCATAGTGCGTGCTCGACGACCTCCCGTGGTATCCCCAGCATGTCAGAAGGCTACCATGCAAAGACATCGCGATTGTCACGTAGGAAGTCGACGAGCTCGCATTCCTATTTGGCCGGGAGCTGGGTCCTGATTCGCACCATTTTGGCTGGGTCGGTGGGGTCAACATCCACTGCCTTGGTTTCCTCGAGCGGGCGGAAGGCCGTCGAGGAGGTCGGTTTGTTGCAGTCTAGGACTGCTAGATTTGACGACTCCCTGAGCTACGAGAGCTCGGATGAGTTGACGACCACGGTGGCGAGCTCGTAGTGCTCGTGGTCGCACACGAAGGTGTGCGAGAAGGCGCTACTCACGGTGATGACGCCGTTTGGTCCTGGCATCTTCAGCTTGAGGTAGGTGTAGTTGGGGTTTGCCATGAATCTTGCATAGCATGGCCGCCCCAAGATGGAGTGGTAGGACCCTAGAAAGTCCACTACTTCGAAGGTGAGGACCTCCGAGCGGAAGTTGGCCCGGCTGCCAAACATGACGGGCAGATCGATCTGTCTGAGCGGGTATGCCTGTGCTCCTAGGATTACCCCATGGAAGAGGGAGCCCGCTAGGCGGAGCTCCGATCGGAGGATGCGCATGGCATCGAGGGTGTCGATGTACAGGATGTTGAGGCCGCTGCCCCCGTCCATCAGCACCTTGGTGAGGCTCTTCTTGCGGACGATGGGGTCAACGATGAGCGTGTAGCATCTGGGTCTTACGACACAGGAGGGATGGTCCCTCTGATCAAAGGTGATCGGGGATTTCGACCAGTTGAGGAAGGAGGGGATGGCCGTCTCTACGGCGCATGCCTCCCTGTAGCATATCTTATGCTGGCGTTTAGTCCAGATGGCGTCGGACCCACCAAAGATCATGATGCACTCCTTAGGTTCAGGGAACCCGTCTCTGTCCTTGCTTGCCACGCCTCCCTTCTTGGCTGTCGGCTCCTTGCCGTCTCCCTCCTTTGACCCGCCGGCCTATTGAAGGAAACGTTTGAGGAGCTCACACTCCTTGTAGAGGTGTTTGACAGGGTAGGCATGGTTGGTGCATAGACCATCCATGAGCTTGTTGAAGTGGTCAGGCAGTCCCTGTTGGGGCTGCCTGGGTGTGCGATCAGCCGCGGTGACCAACACGGTGTTGTCCGACCGGCGTCAATCCTTCTTGTTTTTCTTGCCCCTCTAAGTGGAGGGGCCTTCGTCTGGATCCACGCGCTTAGACTTGCCTTTGTCCCGGCCTCCGCTGAAGACCGCTCCGACCGCCTCCTCATTAGAGGCGTGGTTGGTGGCAATGTCGAGCAGATCACGGGTGGTACGGGGTTTTAGGCAGCCAAGCTTGTGGATCAAGGACTCGTAGTTTGTCCTAGAGAGGAATGCGCTGATGACGTTTGTGCCGATGACATCAGGGAGGTAGTTGCATCGTTGAGAAAACCTACGGATGTAATCCCGTAGGGACTCACTGGGCTCCTGCTGACAGCTCTTGAGGTCCCAGGAGTTTCCCGGGTGGACGTACGTCCCCTAGAAATTCCCGACGAAGACCCTCTTGAGGTCCGCCCAGTCGCGGATGTTGTCGTGTGGAAGGAATTCAAGCCATGCCCGAACATATTCCCCTATGCAAATGGGAAGATATTGGATGATGAAATAGTCATCATCCACACCTCCGGCTCGACAGGCGAGCCAGAAGTCTTCGAGCCAAATGCCTGGGTTTGTCTCCATAGTGTATTTGGTGATGTTGGAGGGAGGCCAAAAACGTTGCAGGAACGGTGCTCTCTGAATACGCCGGCTGAAGGCCCGTGGCCCCAGGCCCTCAGGGCTGGGGCTTCGATCGTCTAGCTGGTGACCGCGCCTGGGGCATGTTTCACCGCTTCCCTTGATGGTTTGGCTAGGATCCATGTCACCTGCTGCCGTAAGGCGGACATCGTTATCGTGCCAGGCCCGATGCTGGTCGCTGATTGCGCTATGAGCATCCTAGTGTGGATCGGGCCGCTCGCGTACCAACGATCGATGTGGAGCAGGCGCTCGGTCAGACCGTGGCGTGGCTGCCGCACCCCAAGCCAGGCCTGACGGCTGCAGCGGTGAATGAACGGAGCGATCCGGCTGACACGTCCTCGTCCCCCCGGTGGGGACAGAGGGCGCGGGTCGGAGTCGCGACGCGGAGCTTTCCGCCTGTTGGACGGCGGCGGCCTCTACTAGAACCCGGAGGTTTCGGTAGACTGCCCGCTCTCGAGGATCGACGGGCTCGAGAACACCGCGCAGAAGCATTGCTGCAGCGGCGATATTCTGGCTAGACCGGGTGAATTATGGGACATCGTTCCTCTCGTTCACGATGTCGTGCTGGACCTGACGAGCGCGACCCCGGGCGCCACCCACCGGGCCATGCGCATGGGGCGCAACGTGCTGCACCGACTGTGCCGGCGCAGGCGACGGCTGGTTCTGCCGCCATTGTCGTAGTTCCTCGGTGTGCGCTTGCGCAAACGCGAGGGCCTCCGCACGCGGGTTCGGAGGGGTGTGAGTTTGCGTAGACTCCATAACCACCGGCGACTGTCCTAGACCGTTCGCCATTGCGCACTCCCAGGACGGACGGTGACGGGGCGCCACATCACCGATGCTAGAACCGTCGCTCTCTCCCTCATTATCCGGGAGTTCGTGGGAAACGACAGGAGCGAAGCCTGCCATTCCTACAAATTCGGATATGAGTGGGGATGGTGCCAGCGCCCTTCGGAGCCCCTGAGCGTAAGCATCCGCGGAGGACGTGAGGCCGTAGGGGAACCGATCGTACGGTGTTTGTGGTGTAGTCCCTCCGGGTGATCGGTGGGAGATAGTAAATAAAGGGCGAATAAAAGTACGCGTATTACTTACAGTGGGGTTTGAGCAGAGAGTTTGCTCGGAATGAAGCGCAGATGCCGCGGTGTCGAAGTCGCGTGTCCCGGAGTTGACGGAGGATGTCTCTCCAACAGGTGTCGGGTCACGAGTCTCCTCGCGGAGGTGTAGTACGCCGAGCCGGTCGGCGACGAAGTCCAGGCTTCCGAGGAGGAAGGTCTGGGATGGCTCGAAAACGAGTGGAACCCGCATCCCAGCGGGTGAGTGCAGAAAACTCCAGCGAGCTAAAACGAATGGTATCGCCCGAGCCCGCCACGGCGAGGATGACGGAAAAGTGGGCCATCCGATGACCAAAAAGTGTTGAACGTACAGCATCTTCCCCACGGACGGCGCCAACTGTCGGTACAGAAAGTGACCAACTAGTGAATATTTGTAGTTTTGATGTACGTTCTGATCGGAGGTGGCCTAGCACTCAATGACACGGGATTTATACTGGTTCAGACAAGGTGTTAGGCACTCTTTCTTGGACATTCGTCCTTGAGGTGCTATAGGCAAGAGGTTACTCTAGTCGTTGACTCATTGGTGTAGTTGGATTGCAGTGCTACTATCCAAATCCACCTCAAAGGTTCTACTCAACAGTCAACCAAGACTATCAGATAAACATCTGCGTGGTGTATTGCTTGAGAAGGAGCTTCAAAAAAATTATACTACTGTGGAAACAAGCAAATGCGATGGAGGCACATGATTTACGGAGGTGGACATTTTGTTTATGGAGGCAATCAAGATTTTCCATCTCATAAAATCAATTTATAGAGGCGGTCAAAATTACCTGTTGGTACAGAAAGTGACCAACTAGCGAATATTTGTAGTTTTGTTGTACGTTGTGATCGGAGGTGGCATAGCACTCAATGACACAGGATTTATACTGGTTCAGGCAACGTTCCCTATGTCCAGTTTGAGTCGGTCGGTGCTTTATTTCTGAGCCCAGGTGCTCGAAGTCTGCAGTGGGGTTACAAACGAGAAGGAGAAAGATGGGGGGTACCAGAGGCCTAGTCGGCTCCGGTCGAAAGGGCCGAGAGCGACGGAAACTCCGCTATGAGCTAAGTGTTCAAGTGTGTGCTTGAGGTCCGAACCTGGCGGTTCTGTGGTTGTGAGCTATTGGACTAATGAATCTAAAGGAACTGAGCTTTTATCAATCGGTCCTCCTGTTGGAGGGAGTGCGTCCCCTTTTATAGATGAATGGGATGGCTTTACAAGCGAGAGGGAGAGGGTATGGATGCTTTTAAGCCTTGTTGCCCACGCCGATGAGGATTGGATAATGGTAGGCGCCCACAACACTATTGATGTCACTGTAGAATGTCAGGTGCACGTGGGAGGTTGCATTGTCTTCTTCAGGAAGGGTTGACGTCGGTACCTGCAAAATATTGTTGGATGCCTAGAGGCATGTGAGGAGTCTCACCACGTTTATCGGGTATGGTGACACTATTGATGCCCAGAGGCATGTGGGGGGTTTTTTGCCGTACGGGAGTCCGACGGCGCCTACAATACTATAGGATAAATGTCGGCGCCTACAATACTGTTTGTGTCAGGGTGGTTGTGGAACATTGTTCCCGCAGGTGTACAGGGTATGGTCCCTGTACCATGGTTTGACTCACGTGCTGCCTTCTCCGTTCGTCCCTGGTCCCTTCCAAGCGGGCGTCCCCGGTCGGATGGCCCCAGTCGGCTTCGGTTGCGCCAGTCGGAGAAGAGCGATGAGCTGGGTTCTTACGTACCCCGGTCGAAGAGACGCGGGGTCGGAGTCAGAAGTAGGGCTCGGGGCAGGCCTTTCGACCGGAGAGGCCGTCCGGAGGCGGCTGGAGCCCGAATCGAGCGCTCTGGTCGGACAGGTGGGCCGAAGTAGTTGACGAGCGGGCGTTGCTCTTCTTAGGCCAGGCCTTCCAGTCGGTTGCTGGACCGCCCCTTTGCCCTGTTGTTTTTAGACTCTTGGGTCGAGCCTTGGCGTGGAAGCCGATCCCCAAGGGACCCCGGGTTCATGAACCTAACATTACCCGTCTCGTAAACTCAATTTAAGGAGGTGCCTAAAACCGATTTACAGAGGCAGGCCTCTTTCTGAAAATGGAGGCCATTTTCGGAGACGGACCTCTTAAGTGGCCCGCCTATATAAATAGACTCGGAGCCCAGCCGCCAGCCCATTACTACAGTCAGATAAAAGTTACACTTAGAGTTCTCATCTCTCACTTCTGTCTCCCCATGCTCAGCAGAGCGGCTATCTCCCCCACACGCCAACTCCACCTCGCTCTCTCCCTGCCTCCACTCTCTCCCTCGTCGTGGTACCGGCGGTGGAGGTCGCTACGCCCGCATCTCATGCCCGGTGGCGGAGCTCGTGCGGCCGGAGGTGGAGCTCACATGTCCCGAGTAGATCCGATGAGTCCCGCCCCGAGCGAACAACTAGCAGCGGCGGATCTGGCGAGCCACACCCCAAGTGGGCAGCTGGCAGCGGTGATCTGCTGAGCCCCACCCAGAGCGGGCAGCTGGCAACGGCGAATCCGGCAAGCCCCACCCCGAGCGGGCAACTGGTAGCGGCGGATCCAGCGAGCCCCACCCCCGAGCGGTGGATCCAGCGAGCCCCACCCTAGAGCAGCGGATCCGCGCGACAGCGCCCCTTACCCACCCCCAACGGCGGATCCGGAGAGCGGAGGATCCATGCTCCCGCTTGCCGGCTTGGACCATGCTCCCGACTACCTACCGGCGCGGCCCACCTCCACTGCTCCGGCGTCCGCCAGTCGGCATGGCCTCTCCTGCTGCCGCTGCTGGATTTTCTAGACACATTGCTTTTACTATGTATCTAGACATAGCGTAAATCTAAGTGTACAACAAAAGCTACATATCTAGAAAAGCCAAAACAGTCTTAGAATTTAGAATGGAGAGAGTATGTATTAGATATTTGATTTTTACAACGGATCCTATCAATTTTCTTGTGCATAGCAGCAAAAGAAGACATGTTCAAAAGGAGGCACACCTGTCCTAATCGACCTAGACGATTGCACCACCAATTTCTTAAGGAGCAGCTACACCTGTTCAAATAATTAAGATACGGAGATGAGAAACATAATATGTACAAAAAAATCTGAGAGAAAAAGATACTTTCTAGGAGAGTGAGACAAGATCAAAACTGTAGTAATTTTAACCAAAGAATTCACCAATTGACAAATGTATTCAGCAGTTTAGACACAGTTTTACAAAAAACAAACTGAAGATAAAAATTGTTATCCATTATGCATAACGGTAGTACGGTACATCTAAATTGATAGCTATGTCTCCTGCATTTGAGAAAAAAAAACTCATGATTTGCTTGTCATATGCATTGCATTGCATTTGATCTATTAAATTAGGATTTTACTACAGCCTGCGCATGCAGTTTTTGAACCATCCGACTGCACACTCCAATTTGGAAAAGAAAATATTGTAGTTGCCAAAAAAGGGAAATAAACACCAGATCTAGGGTTCGCCGACTCCGACGCCCTCGCCCCCGCCGCCGGCCACCGCCCCGCCGCTGGAGCTACAATTCGCCGAAGCTCCGGCGAACCCTAACGCCCTTGGTGGCCACCCTCTTCCCCTCCCCCCCACCGCCGCCATCTTCTCCAGCTCCAGTGAGCTCGCCCACCGCCATCTTCTCCAGCTCCGGCGAGCCTCCCCCTCCCCAACCTAGCCCGACCGCCCCTGCTGCCGCGAGCTCCCCTAAGCCGCACATCGACCATTCACACCGCCTAGCCTATCTGCCTCCCCCTGACTGGCCATTCTTTACCCCACCGGAGTTGGAGAAGAAGGGACTGCTCACCAGAACCATAGCCCGATCCAGGAGGAGAGAGGAGAGAAGAGAGAGAGAGAGAGAGAGAGAGAGAGAGAGAGGAGGCCTACCTGCCCCCCCCCCCCCCCCCCCGCCACCGGATCCGGTGTATCCGCCGCTGCCACCTCCAGATCCGGCGCCACCACCATTGCATCCGCCATGGCCACGGGCAGGGGGAGGCGGTGGGGTGCGGATGCGAACGCGAGGAGGCGGTGGGATGCGGGCATGGGCCATCGGAGCTCGTCGGGCGTGGATCCGTCGCGCCGCTGCCATGGTCAACTAGTGGAGAAAGAGAGAGAGAGAGAGAGAGAGAGAGAGAGAGAGAGAGATGGGTAGAGGATGAGTGAGTGCGGGCGAGGACGAGTGTGGGACTGCGGGTGGTGTGCGGGTGTTGTCCCCACTGCCTGCGCGTTCTCTTATTGGTATTTTCGATTAAATTATCATCTTTAAAATGTTCTGAAGAATAATCCATCTAGTCTAGAAAGGTCTAAGCTTCTAGTGGAATCGAAACCTCATGAAAATAGCCGCTAGAGTAAACCAAAGAATATTATTGAGCACATCAGCATGATTATAGATACAATTTTCTCAAACAGTTTCATTTCAAAATAGTTTATGCAGTGCTAAATTAATTATTTAGTGCCTATGAGGCATGTTCTTTTGATTATTATTAAATCAAGTACTACTAAATAAAAAATAGTTATTGCATTCCAATTATGACTGTAAAAATTGACATACATTCATTAATCATGTCAAAAAAATGACAGCGAACATAACCATTTCTTGGCAGAACCTAGTGTTGCACTTGATTAGGATGCTGCAACCCTTAGTCGTGCTTCACGGAGCAGGAATGCAACCAGCAAAACAACTATCAATGGTAAGAAATTGACTATTGCTTTACAAAGAATGACCATTGACAGACATATATAATGATGACACAGAAAATTGCATGTGCTGAATTAATTCAGAACTTGTGCTTCCCGTGCAGGTATGCCTTGAGGGTTTTGATGTAGTCCTCAAACCCCCCATCATGGCCATGGCCCAAAGCAGGTCTTCTACTTCTCTCTTCGCCACTCGTCGCTCATTATCTTGTATAAAAGGGTGGTCAATTTTTCTAACAAAAGAAAGACTCAAGTTCAATACTATATTCTGTACATACTTTGGTTTACCATGCATATCATGTGCATCTTATTGAAGAACACTTACTCGATAGGAGAGCTTCGTTTGTGACGCTTTACAGGAGCTTGCCACCACTGCCGACATAATATAAAAATATGGAGAAAACATTGGGCTGGATTCGCAGTTTTCAAACGTTGTCTCCATTATTGACTGCAAATAATGGTGATGTCGATGAACCAGAGTTTTACAAGTGGTAATTTTTTCACCTAGTTGACTAATTAACTAACCATATTAGTACCAGATATATGCAGCCCAAGAGAAGGTTAGTAACGAAATTGGTAGGAAAGGGGGAGCATTAGGAGGTTCGCTTGCAACCACCGCTGCAGAGCATGTCTGCTGAAAGGAGACTCACAAGGAAGCACTACTTGTCGCCTCTGTCATACCAATTTGGGGGGGGGGGGGGGGGGGGGGGGGGATGCTATAGCCGGATCTGGAGGTAGATCGGGATGCGAGGTGGTAGCCGGATCTGGAGGAAGGCAAGCTGAAACCTCACACCTCAAGTGGGGAGCCTAACCTCCTGCTCATGGGAGCCTCATGACCGATGAGCATGTATGCGGTGGAGGCCGACGAGCTCTGCCTATTTGCGCACTCGCTTGATTTGACAGAGAAAAGTGAACATGAGATGCAGATCTGAGAAAAGTGGGAGAGAGAAGTTTGAGAAGAATGGTTGTAGGGTTACCTGCTTCACGTTGGTGGCCCATGGCACATCTCAAAGGGGCTGCTGCACGCCCACACCGCCATATGTGGGCTCTCCATGTTGGGCGTCCTCTTCAATAGGAACGGGGGAGGACGGCGCTAGCTTCGAACGATGCCAAGCTCGTGTGGCTCTCATGCTCGAGCGATGGCGGCGTCAAGAGGCAAGCACGGGAGCAGAGCGAAGGGCGGCAGTAAGGAGAAGATAGGGGAATGAAAGGGGAGCTAGGGTTTTGGCTTGGAGAGGGGCTAACCGTAGAAGTGTTGGATGGCATCAGGGGCGGATTCAGGGGGCTGGGTGGGCTGCATCCCCCCCCCCCCCCCCCCCCCCCCCGGGCCACAAATACAAGTAGTAGATCAGCCCAACTCTCACACAGAAGCCCCATTGAAGTCCAATTCGAAGCCTCCTTCTTTTTACCACCCCCCCCCCCCCCCCCCCCTTTGGCCAATTCTGGATTCGCCCTGGATGGCGTGTTGATTCTTTAGAGGGTCTTTTGTAAAACATGTAGCGACATGTGTGTACACAGAAGAGCCACCAATACTCCGCATTCTCTGTTGCAAGGAGGAGGGAGTGAGTTCTAACACACCTAATAAGGAGACACGTGATCTTAAAATTGGGATGCACTGGAGACTCGCTGGAAGGCACATTTGTTGGTGGGTAATATGTCTACAATTTTCCTTCTAAAGAAAAGTAGAGTACTTCTAGTGCTACATACATCCTAGCCATATATGCATCACAATTCGCAGATTTTTCTGGAGGCAACATTTGCCGTGCAAGGCAGGGAGAAAATTCTTTATTTATATTGTTGAGATGGTGTTTTTAATAGTAGTTTTTTATTTGTCATTAGAACTTTTTTCTTCACTGTTTACCACTAGAAAATATTTCCTTTCTTGTTTGCCACCCGCTCAAATTTCTAGAACACAAATAAAGAAATTTCTTCAAGGCTGCGGGCCGCTGTGGCGGATGATTGAACAATGATGGTGCCTCCACAGCTACCGCTGTCCCCTTTTGACTGGTTTCGTCCAACGTCGGATGTTGTTGGTGGCTGCCTGCCTGGTGACTTGTATAGTGAACTGTACTTGCTCTTTTGCTTGCGCCTGTATAGAAGGAGGCATAGGGCAGGAGACCCATAAGCCATAGCCATAAGCCTTGTTTAGCTTATGTATATCAATCTACTATATATATATATTTGGGTAATAAATTAACTATTTTTAACTTTAATTTACTCCTACACACGTGGATTAAGGTAAATATGAGTGTAGCCAAACAAGTCCGTAGTTAGATAGGGGAAGACAGAGGAGAGGAGAGACCGATGGCTTCGAAATGCAACAAACTAGAAATTTTTGAGCCCCTTGCGCGCACTATCCTGGCCAGATGTGGAGCATTTTCTAAGTCATATGAGAAATCATTCTTCCACTTGTGACTACAAAGACAATTATCACAATTCCAATCATATGCAAATCATTTACTGTCACATTTGTCAACATGCTGTGCAATAATGTTGCTTCACGTTAAGTCATATTTGTCCACATCATCACTAAATGTCCCACAAATAATAGTTTAAGTGAAGTGATCTTTAGATATAGAGATGCAACTTAGAGTATTTCAGTCAAATGATCACCGCACTTAGATGGTACATATAGTAGCTGACCACTACACAAGGGGACGAATATGGCTTCTACTAGTACCGAATAGCCACACAGAAATCAACACACTGGTTGATTTTTCCAGAATAGCTGACCACTACACAGATGAGGGAAAAACCGCTGTGAAGAAATCAATCCCAGTTATTAGGCCCGCTTGGAGCCAGTAGGACCAACCCTTATTCACCATCACAGATCACGACAAACTGAAGCTATATATAGAAGGGCAGAGAAATCAACTCTCATTACATCACTAAGGAACAGAAACTATTGTCAGCATAACCAAGCTTAAGGCACGATATGGAAATTCCGCACATTATCCCAAACCATTTGCTCCGAACACTCTGGCATCTCCAACAGAAAGTTCTCCTCCAACATCTTTTGAGTACATTTTTGCCAACCTTCAGTTTGCAAGACATGCTTATTAGTTTGAAGGCAACTTCATTGGAAACATTTCCAATCGAGCTTTCCTCCAGCATCCTTTGAGTACATTTTTGCTAACCTTCAGTTTGCAAGACATGCTTACTTTGAAGGCAACTTCATTGGAAACATTTCCAGTCGAGATTTGGTTGTTGAATCAGTCAGCATCCCTTAGCTTGAGTTCATGGTTTCATCTCTGAAAGATCTGTAGTTCATGAGCTACACCCCTAACTATGCTCAACCTCTCACCAGTTGGCTCTTCTCCAAGTTCAATATGTCACTCCATGTTTGAAATACCAACACAAATAACATGCCTAGCCCAACTGCCTCCAATATCTCTCTTCTTCAGGTTCGCCTCGACTTTGCACTCCAGAACCTACAAGGAAGCTATTAAAACAATTGCCTCAAAGTGGAATCAATCCTGAAAGGCTAAGCAAAGAAAGCTAGTTAATCTGTCGATTCAGCTGCATGGCGGCACAGGAACGAAGGACTGCAAGCAGAGCAGGCAGTGAATTAACTGGAGAGGGACGCACGCTCGAACGTATCGCTCGGTGACTCGGGCATGGAAACGACGGCACCGAAAGGATGCAAGGTGCGAAGCTGCGGATCTTGCTTTGTAGCCCTGCTAGGGAGCGGAGCACACCCAGCAATGGGGACCTCATCCGACCTGCGCCGCCATGTGCGAGGAGTGGAAGGCCAGTGTATCGGCCACCAATGGTGTGTCCAGAGTGCAGACGTCCCCTAGCCATGCCTCACGTCACGTCTGTGTCGGACTGCCGGCATCGCCTCAGGAGGAGCTCCGCGATACCGCCACGGATGCTCGGAGGAGCCTTGTACCCCTCGCGTGGACCGACGGTGGATAGATGGCTTGTGCTTGTGGTCGCTGTCTCATGGTTCCAAGGCCTTCCCATTCGGATGTGTTGAATTCAGACCAAGGTTTTGTGCTTAGACCCGTCTAGTTCTAATGGGCAGGTTCAGACACACTTTAGGCGGAGCTCTCGGGCCTAGATGGGCCACCGGTGAGTTTTTAGTGTGAAAGAAAATGCAATTAATCTGTTAATCTAGGTTTGGGCCGAGGAAGTTTCACTCCATGCAGGGCTGCCATGCCAGCCAGAATTCAGGAGTAGTAGGTGCTTTTCAGACATGGAAGAGGGATTGCGGCCCCGTTCGCTGGTCTGAAACTTGGCTGAAACTGACTGAAAACACTGTTCCGGCTGAATATTGTTGTGAGAGAAAAACACTGTTCCAGCTGAAAAAAGAAGCCGAACAAACCGAATATGAGGTAAGCCGATGATCCGTGTGTGCAACTGAACGAATCTCCCAGCGGCCATGCCCGTGTGTTTCTGAGATACCCAAGGATCCAGCTTCCTGTAGAGCCTGCTGGCTGCTCAGTTGAGCTGATCGAGATTTTGACAGAAACTAAACCACTGCACCATTCGATCAAAACTTGGCACAAGACAAGTGTGTTACTGTTATTCGACTCTTTGAAGAACCAAAGATGGACACGTGTAGATTGGATCCAAAGAGTGGGAATGTTATGACCGGCGTCCATTACTCCGGGCGCCGGCCCATTAGTGGCTAAGGTTGCGCCATCTGTTAGGGGCTAATGGCCCAAATTAGCTCTTTTATTTATTTCCTCAGATATAATATTCACTCCTTAAATATAGGATCTTATAGATGGAAGTTTAGGAGGATAAATAGCTTTGATTGAAGAAATTAAGCAAGGCAAACATTATATGCCTGGCCTCAAGGGCCTTCACGTGATCCTCCTCCCTACCTTCTCTCTCGCGTTGGCCTTGGGCAACAGCAGCAGCACCGCTGCCGTCTCGCAACCACGGCTCCTCGCCGTCGCCGATAAATCAAACCTCTCCCTCCTTTCTTCCATCCCTACAACCTCCGCCGCAACTCCAGTAGGATCAAGGATCTTATCAGGGAATGTGTGTTTGCCTATAAATTTTCAAACTATGCCTTTTTCATCGTGAACTGCATATCCATTCGGACCCTTGAAAATGCTTTAGTAAAATGCTAACACACGTGCACAAGTGTTGGGACACTTTGGTGTTGGCTTATGGAAGCAAGGGTGGAAGAGAAGAGAAGAAAGGAGATGATGTAGGGGCATCAAACCCAGGCCGGTAGGGCGTCGGCCCATGCGTCGCCGGTCCGACGGCTTACCCTAGCTAATAGTTGCATAGCGCGGAGGCATCGCACTCGAACTTGCCTAGGTGTCAGCCCATTGGCCCTGAGTCCGATGGTCCGCCAAAATACGCAGGCAGAGACACAGAGCGCCCAAAACACGTCGGCCCCGCATTGTCTAGGTCCGACGGCATGCGTCGGACCAGGTCACCAGTCGCTTCCCACGCGCATCCCATGTGCAACCCTCGATCTACTTTTGAAACATTCAGATGCAACAATTGCAACATACAAAGAAGAAAAATAAAACACTTAAAACATGCATCAGAAACACCACACCTTAAAAACACTTGAAAACCATTGCAAACATATGCAACATCCAGATGAAACACTTGCAGCAGACGTTTGAAAGCACCTGAAACCACTTGAAAAATACGCTTGCAATATCCAGATCTACTTTTGCAACATCTAAATGAAAATACTTGCAACATATGTCTGATACAGATGAAACATTTGGAACATACACTTGAAACATACGTGTATAGCCATTGCAACGTGTGCAACATCTCGATCTACTTTTGCAAAACGGATACGAAACACTTGCAACATACCTCTGAAACATATGTTTGCAACATTGCTTCTTGGGAATGGAGGTCTCCTCGATGCTTGGGAATGGAGGCTCGTCAGTGTGCGGTGTTCCGCGTTCACCTGTGTAGAGCTCGCCGGTGGCGTGGAGCTTGCCGCTCCAGTGGAGAAGGCCGCAACAGGTCCGGTGAAGAAGGCCACGGCGGGTCGCTCGGGTGGAGAAGACAGACCGCGTGCTAGAGAAGGCCGTGGTGGATAGGAGGCGCCATGGGGAGGGAGAAAGACGGGCAGCCGCGCTACGGCGCGGTGGAGATGCTGGCTAGCGGCCGGCGCCCGAACACCGTGAAGAACACCGAGGTTGCGCGGCGGAGCGCTGTTTCGGCGCTGTGGTGGAGAGCCTTCTAGAGAGGATGAGTGGACGAGAGGCTTCTAGAGAGGACGAGTAGATAAGAGGATACGATGTTGGGCCGTTGGGCTATTGTGTCGCGGCCCGCGAACGGCAGCCTCCAAACCATGTGACGGCCGGGTGTAAGCATTTCCGTTTTCTATTAGCGTCCTCTCTCTCAACATTTCATTCCTCCCCATCCCTCCTCTCTCTCTCTCAATCAGCATCTCCCTATGCCTCTCTATCTCAGCTTGCTTGGCAGCAGTGACGCAATGGTGGCATGGCCCACGGCCCATGCCCCTACCAGCGATGGTGCACGGACATACCTATATGCCTGCGGGTGGCACTGCATTCCATGGCCCACGTGAAGATCCGACCATAGCTAGCGCCTCCACGCTAGTGATCTTGCTCTGCAAATCCATTGTGCAGCGGAGCCGATATGCGACGCGGAGGAGACTCGCCTGACGGCCCTGACTGCAAGCGCCACGTAATGGAAACTAAGATTATTAACAGAGGCGTTAAAACTAGGATTTAACTTTTTTGTTACCGACTCTAAATAGTTAGTGTAGAACTAGTCCGCCTAGTAATGAATATATTTCGATACTGTATGGTTGAATAAAGTTAGAAAAGTTTGAGTGAAGACAAAAAAAATCGCTATAATAGATTCGAGTTTTAATTATGATCGACACCGTACCCGTGATGGATCCAGCAAGCCACCACTGCCCACACGACACAAATACAGGCTCTGCCTTTCACTACAAGAAAAAGTCGTATTAACGACGGGATATGTGGTCGTTAAAAGTCTAAATGTGGTCGTTAGTAGTTATTAAATACCACAAAATTGTGGTCGTCCATATTCGTTAATCGTTAATACAATTAACGACCACATAATATTTCCGTCGTTAACTTTTTAGTTAACTTTTCAATGACCGAACAACATGTGGTCGTTGATAGTAGATTTGTAACGACCACATTTCTAATAACAACGACCACATTTTTCATCGTTGATATTTTTACACCATTTATCATGAGGCACTGTAACGACCATGCTTTAGTAATAACGACCACATGTTCTGTGATCAGTACTATTTTAGACCACATTTATATTGATAGTTTTTTTCACATTGGCTACTTATTTATAACACCAACCACCACTTGACACCATATATAGTGACATATTTTTCACTACAGAGAAAATACAATTAATAAACTTGCAACAGCAAACAATTATTATTTATCCAATTTGTCAATACATAAAGATATACCTTTGCAAAAAAAATCACTATAACAATTCGAGTTTTAATTATGATCGACACCGTACCCGTGATGGATCCAGCAAGCCACCACTGCCCACACGACACAAATACAGGCTCTGCCTTTCACTACAAGAAAAGGTCGTATTAACGACGGGATATATGGTCGTTAAAAGTCTAAATGTGGTCGTTAGTAGTTATTAAATACCACAAAATTGTGGTCGTCCATAGTCATTAATCGTTAATACAATTAACGACCACATAATATTTCCCGTCGTTAACTTTTCAGTTAACTTTTCAATGACCGAACAACATGTGGTCGTTGATAGTAGATTTGTAACGACCACATTTCTAATAACAATGACCACATTTTTCATCGTTGATATTTTTACACCATTTATCATGAGGCACTGTAACGACCATGCTTTAGTAATAACGACCACATGTTCTGTGATCAGTACTATTTTAGACCACATTTATATTGATAGTTTTTTTTCACATTGGCTACTTATTTATAACACCAACCACCACATATTTTTCACTACAGAGAAAATACAATTAATAAACTTGCAACAGCAAACAATTATTATTTATCCAATTTGTCAATACATAAAGATATACCTTTGCAAAAAAAAATCACTATAACAATTCGAGTTTTAATTATGATCGACACCGTACCCGTGATGGATCCAGCAAGCCACCACTGCCCACACGACAGAAATACAGGCTCTGCCTTTCACTACAAGAAAAGGTCGTATTAACGACGGGATATGTGGTCGTTAAAAGTCTAAATGTGGTCGTTAGTAGTTATTAAATACCACAAAATTGTGGTCGTCCATAGTCATTAATCGTTAATACAATTAACGACCACATAATATTTCCCGTCGTTAACTTTTCAGTTAACTTTTCAATGACCGAACAACATGTGGTCGTTGATAGTAGATTTGTAACGACCACATTTCTAATAACAACGACCACATTTTTCATCGTTGATATTTTTACACCATTTATCATGAGGCACTGTAACGACCATGCTTTAGTAATAACGACCACATGTTCTGTGATCAGTACTATTTTAGACCACATTTATATTGATAGTTTTTTTCACATTGGCTACTTATTTATAACACCAACCACCACTTGACACCATATACAATGACATATTTTTCACTGCAGAGAAAATACAATTAATAAACTTACAACAGCAAACAATTATAATTTATCCAATTTGTCAATACATAAAGATATACCTTTGCAAAAAAAAATCGCTATAATAATTTGAGTTTTAAGTATGATCGACACCGTACCCGTGATGATCCAGCAAGCCACCACTGCCCACACGCGACACAAATACAGGCTCTGCCTTTGATCATCTCGCCGTCGCCGTCTCATTGGCACCACCTACACCTATGCGTGTCTCGCCCTTGCCCATTCGTTCGTTGCTGATGCGCCGGCGCCGCAAACAAAAGTTGCAACCATATACGTATTCTACAGCAACAAGCCAGACATGCAAGGCATATAGCCATATACACATACACACATGCATTTATGTCAACGACGACGACATGCGTCGTGCATCCTTCCCTGGCCGGCTTTGTGGCCAGCATGAATGAATGAGCTGAGAGGCCTGATGAGCCCGGCCAGCTGGGCTTGCTGCTGCATGCCCTATCACTACCATTAATTGATTGCACGGCACCAGGACAACCCAACGGAGGACCCAATCAATAATGGACGCTCTAGATCTCTAGCTAGCTGGTTGGCCTGCTGGACCCTGCTGCTGCCACCAGCACGACCCAGCCGTCGACGTGGCAGTGCCTGCGCCGCGAGCTCCGGCAGGAAGAAGCAGTTGTCGCGGCCACGTAGGCGGACTAACGACCGGTCGCCCCGGAGTGTTTAGATGCAACAGACAACGGACGGGTCGGAGTGGTTGGTGGCGGTGTGGCCTGGGCATTGTGAAGGAACAGGGGAAATGGCAGTGGCCAGGGCATGCGCTTTAACCAGTCGTATACGTGGAAAAGCCTGAGACGAGTTTTCACGAGTGCTAACTGCTACGTGCTTCACCTCGCGGCCACAAGACGTAAAAGGACCAGTTTAGTCCAGCTGGCCTGTTATTATTGTGAATGAACTAAAACAAAATGCCCGTCGTGCCCTCCTTACCAACGCACATTGGGTGTGAGTGGCGTTGTCAGCTGCATATGACTGTGCGTTGGTGAATAGTAGTAACAACATTTGTAACTTTATGTTGTAGAAATGTATTCTATGATTAATCTAGCTAGTAACATGTGTAACACAACATAAACTTGTACAAGGATGTTTGCAGTGCCGGTCCTAGATTATAAGGGCCCTCCGGCGATCTTGTCGTAACGGCCCCTCTTGACCATGTATAAAATCTTATAATATATAGGCGTTAATTTTATTTGTAAAACGAAAGCAAATTCAATAACATATTTTTAATTTAACATGTCTGATAATTATCGAGGAACAATATAGATTAAGGATTATATATTGTAGATGTATGATAATTATCGAGGAATAATGTAGATTAAAATAATAATATATTCGTTTTCTTTTCTCACAAATGACAAATGTTTCTTAGGTAACATTATAAAATTCTAACATATAAATTAGAAGAAAAATATGACTATATGGGTACAAAGTACTAGAAGTCTAGAATACTATACAAATAATTAATTTGAATTAAAAAAAAGAAAAAATACCTTGGACCTAAACAACTAATCGGTGATCGCAATTCATAAGAAGAAAAGAATCAAGATGTTGTCGTCGTGGAGCCCTGCCTGGTCGCCGTCCTCATGCGCCGTGTCCGTGTCTCCGGCAGTCTAGCTCTTCGCGGCGGCGCGGCTCGCTAACTCCGCACGTGTAAGGTGCACGTCCCGAACTCACGATCAGAGTGTGTTATGTGCAACGTGACTCATCGCCTCCTCTCTATCCGAGGGTCGTGGAGAAAGGAAACTAAGAAAGAAATGTCAATGCTGTCTTTTTGGACCGCCTAGCCAGTTCTATGTCTAGTTTGCTAATGCCTAATGGACTATAGGACCTGAGGGTTTATATACCTGGACTTGGGCCCCTCCTCCGCTTGAGCCCTCGGCCGTCGCACCTCATGGCCTACCCTTAGGGCCGGCACTGGATGTTTGGTTGTCTAGCGAAGCGAACTTTGCTTAGCCTTACTCCACAATACGAAGTCACCACAGACGTCTCACTGTTGATGGAACATCGCCACCACTGAAACGATGAAACCATAGTGTCATTAAATTCTGGAATAAATTCAGAAAAATACGAGCATTGCCAAATCCAGGACTTGAATCAGAGTGGACATGTTCCACCACAATGCCTTAGATATGTGTAGGCATGATCAACCCAAACAAGTGGGAGCTGAGCACGATCCGCAGCAACCTATCAAACATGAATGTAGCTTTCAGGCTCCTTTCACTACCGGAGACCGGCTCTTTGCCGAGTGCCACGTGGTTTGCCGAGTGTTTTTTTCGGGCACTCGGCAAAGACGCCTTTGCCGAGTGTTTTTTTTGACACTCCGCAAAGAGGCTCTTTGCCGAGTGTTTTTTTAACACTCGGCAAAGAGTCTCTTTGCCGAGGTTTTTTTTTGACACTCGGCAAAGAGCTTATTTGCCGAGTGTTATTTTTTTTACACTCGGCAAAGAAAATTTCAAAGCACATTTTGAAGCAGTAAATTAATTCAAATCAAAAAGTTTTCAACTACAAAGTTGTATAACTCATCAAGATGTACAATGTTTGTTTTGGTATTTTCTTCATACGACAAAGTGAAAATAAATTTGTTCACAAATTTAACATATGTCTCTGGTAGTTTATGAAACTACAATAGAGATATATAAGATTTGTGAACAATAGAACGACCATGTCGGATGAATAGATGACCAAACAACCAAAATAAACTTTGTAGATCTCGAAAAGTTATGACACTTTGTAGTTGGCAACTTTTTGATTTGAAAACATTTTGTCATGCAAAACTGTGTTTGAATTTTAAAATTTTAAAATTCAAATTTTGTAAACGGCCTCGGATGGAAAAACTTCCTAAACTAAAAGTGTAGATCTCGAAAAGTTATGAAACTTTGTAGTTTACAACTTTTTGATTTGAAAACATCTTGTCATGCAAAACTGTGTTTGAATTTCAAAATTTTAAAATTCAAATTTTGTAAACGACCTCGGATGGAAAAACTTCCTAAACTAAAAGTGTAGATCTCGAAAAGTTATGAAACTTTGTAGTTTACAACTTTTTTATTTGAATTCGTTTAGGGCCTCAAACATGCAATTTACACTCGGTTTAGTATAATATATTAGGAATTAAAACGGAATCCAAACACAAGTGAGAGTGTAGTGTAGTGGTAGAGGAGGTACGTGCACAGCGGGAGGTCTCGGGTTCGAATCGCGTCGGCCGCATAGCCATGAAATTCACGCGAAAAATATCGGATATGGGTGGGGGCCTCCTTTGATAAAATTTTTTTTTTCATTTTTTTGGGTAAAAATCCCAATTTTTTCGGGTTTTTTTCGGTTTCAACTTTACCGAGTGTCGGGCACTGGTGTCCGATAAAAGACACTCGGCAAAGTTGGCTTTGCCATCACTGTTTTTGGCGAGTGCTGTTCGCCGAGTGTTACACTCGGCGAACCATTTGCCGAGTGTTTTATGTATTTTACCGAATGTTTCGGACACTCGGTAAACTACAGGAGTCCAGTAGTGTTTATTTTTACGACAGTAGAGTGCCGTCCCATGAATCCCAGCCACTCCACAAGTCAGCAAACGTCCCTCTCACTGCACCGAGCTGGCCTACATTTAATCCCTCAATTTCACCAACTGTTTCCGGTTCTCAATAGCGAAACTTTACAGATGTGTTTTGTGCATTTATGGTCCCGTTTGGCTTGCTGAAACTTGGCTGAAATTGATTGAAAAATACTGATCTAGCCAAAATATTATGAGAGAAAAATACTGTTCCGACTAAAAAAACTGAACAAACAGGATTTAAGGTAAACCGAACGGGACCGTAAGGCGGTACTTAGGGCGTCCCCAATGATTTTTAAGGCCCCGTTCGAGTGCCCTTAAACCTGACTTGATCTGCTTATTTATTCTTTCCTCTAAACCATCCAAATTTCTCCAGAATTTAGACAAGCAAACAGGCAGCATAGCTGAGATGGACAGAAAGGAAAGAGAAGAAAGCGCTGGCGACTCCGAACTTGCTAGGCTCGCACAGATTTCTAGAAGGCCCTTTCTCAGTTCTAGGCCCTGTTTAGTTGCACTTCATTTTATAAAAAATTTCAAGATCTTCGTCACATCGAATCTTTAGATGCATGCATGAAGCATTAAATATAAATAAAAAATAAAACTAATTACACAGTTTAGACGAAATTCACGAGACGAATCTTTTAAGCCTAATTAGACTACGATTGAATACTAATTGTCAAATAACAAAAAAAAAAAATGCTACAGTACCATTTTGCGAACTAAACACTACCCAGTACCCTCCGTAAAAACTTTCCATGCTGTGCTATTGTTTACTGTTTCTAAGTGGCGATTTGATATTTGCCATTGTGGATGCTCTTAATATGATAATACGATTCGTACGTAGATTTTTGTTCCGGGTTAACATCACCTTAAGACAGCTTCTACAGTAGTTAAAATAGCTAGCTCATAGCATATTTTATTCCGTGAAAAGGAGAGAGAATTACAAAAACCAACTCGGTAACATCACCTTAAGGCAGATCTTGAATTCACAGGAGAGCAAAACTCTCTCTCTCCCTCTCCCTCCCCCGTTCGCGTGCTCTTAAACTCAGCTTGATTCGCTTATTTTTTCATCCAAAACAGTATTTTTCTCTCATAAATTCATCCGGTATTCCTCCAAACCATCCAGATTCCTCCAGAATTCAGACAAACGTACGTAAAAACTAGCCAGCAGCCCAGCACCAACAGGCTAGGGCATAACAACTCTGTCGATCAGCAATCAAAACACATGCTTAGCTCCAAATTCTTGTTGGGTAAGACTGGCTAGCTATAGGCAGGCTCGCTCTTCCATAGAATCGTCCAATTTAAACGGCCCCGTACCGTTGTCGTCTATCTTGAAAATTTAACTAAGGGCGCGTTTAGTTGGTCGAAATTTAGATGTGCAAAGTTTATATAGTGTCAGATTCCCTACTGCAGCATTTCATTTGTATTTGGTAATAATTGTCCAACCATTGACTAATTAGGCTCAAAATGTTCGTCTCGCAAAGTACAACCAAACTGTGCAATTAGTTTTTAATTTCGTCTACTTTTAGTATTCTATGCATGTACCACAAATTTGATGTGACAGAGAATCTTCTTTTTGCATAGTGTAAAAGTTGGAAACTAAACAAGGGCTAATGCATTTATATTGATGCAGCCGCTGGTAATTTAAAGGGGCAATCTCGTCTTCTCAGCTAACGAACACGTGATGTTGTGCCCCCCGGACCCCCAGCTACCTCGCTCCCTTACCAATACAGTACAGTACACACAATGCCTGCCGGGTGCCGCTCGCTGCCACCATCTCCCTTTATATAAGGCAAACGTTCACAACTGGCTTCCCTCATCTTGAAAACTCGTCGTCGTCCTCGCTCCCCAGCCATTAATTTCCTTCTTCCTTCTTCTCTTCGACCCACCGATCAACAAGGACACGCACACAAGTCGTGGGCGTGCAGGCGGCCACCGTGCAAGCCAACCGCCGACGGCATGGAGAAGAGCACTGGCGGCGCTAGTGGCGGAGAGGCGGCGGAGGAGGCGAAGGTGCCTCTGCTGCAGCCAAGGGCGGCGGTGGGAGGAGGAGGAGACAGCAAGGCGGGGGCGGAGGAGGAGGAAAGGGAGGCGGCGGCGGCGGCGGAGGCGGAGGCGGAGTGGTCGTCGCTGCCGCTGCGGCGGCGCGCGTGGGAGGAGAACAAGAAGCTGTGGGTGGTGGCGGGCCCGTCCATCTTCACTCGCTTCGCCTCCTTCGGCGTCACCGTCATAAGCCAGGCCTTCATCGGCCACATCGGCGCCACCGAGCTCGCCGCCTACGCACTCGTCTCCACCGTCCTCATGAGGTTCAGCAACGGCATCCTGGTACGTAGTGCTAACAAATCCATCCGTTCTTGATTCCAGCTGTTGCGCCTAACACTCCTCTCTTAATGTCCGCTAAAGAGAAAGACGAAAAAAAAAAAGTACAGCTCATGTTGTGGATCTACATGCATGCATGATTCATCAGCTAGCAATTCTAGCTATGTTAGCTCTGTCGTAGCTAAGCAGGCCGCCTTCACAGGCATCTCGTGTCATGTCACCCGAGAAAAAACAAAAACGAACCGGTGCGCACTGCGAAACGAGATTCACGCGTGTAGTGCAGGCTAAACCAAGGCAGCAGTTCCCTCCTGTTTCGAGTTCCTTCGCCTCCTGCGTTTCCATCCACATGCAGCGTCAGTACCTGGACAAGGACCAGAGCACCGAGACAAAGCAGATTTTCCATACCCGCAAGTGACCACACACCGAGTGCAATGTGACACACAGTCACACACAAACAAGAGGGGCATTTGTACTCATGTCTTGCTAAAAACTCTCAAGAAAAGGCCCTGCAAACTACGTATTATTTTACATGCATGAGTGGTAGCCTTCATTGAGGTTAAGTCCAAATCCAAACCAACTGTGTCGTGGTCCAGGCCCGTGAGCAGCATTCAATTCAAAGATCGATCCATATTCTCAGCCCACAGTTAAATTCGAATAAATTTTGCCACCAACTTGTACAGAACAAGCTAGAAAAAGGGCACTACAGATAACAGATTCATTAGGGCTCGGCTCATGCTCTTCCACGTGCAGATACCCACTGGCCACCAGTTACGATCATTCGAATAAAATTTGCAGCTCGTATCGATCGCAACTGATTCGTGTCCCATTTGCTCTGTTCTTCTTCTTCCCTCTTGGCGCGCGTCGGCGAAGGAAATGGCGAGGCAGGCATCAACGACTGACGAGTCCGTCCATTGCAACCAGTCCCCGTCGTCGATTGCCAAGTCAGTGTCCGGAGCGCCCCAAAGTCATGGTAGAAAAATGCATGTGTGATGGGCAAACCTCCAGCAGGTTAATAGCAAGACTTCAACTCTTGACCGGCACAAACACTTGTCCCTCTTTCTCTCTGTCTGTGTCACCGTCAACCAAAAAGCAACCTGTCAAAACATAATTAGCAGCTGAAAACAACACCACCTCAATCAATAGGATGCATATGTATATTCCAACCGAAGGGCGGGCCTGGTGCAAGCGGTAGAGTCTTACTGCCTGTGACCGGAAGGTCCCGGGTTCGGGTCGCGGTCTCCTCGCATTGCACAAGCGAGGGTAAGGCTTGCCACTGACACCCTTTCCCAGACCCTGCACAGAGCAGGAGCTCCCTGCACTGGGTACGCCCTTTATGTATATTCCAACCAATGTAACAGTCTACTACTATCTGCTTCAGTAACTAACTAACCGTGCGTTTCATGGACGACAACAACATTACCGTGATGACGAACACCACTGCAGCTGGGCATGGCGAGCGCGCTGGAGACGCTATGCGGGCAATCCTACGGGGCGAAGCAGTACCACATGCTGGGGATCTACCTACAGCGGTCGTGGATCATCCTCTTCGCGTGCGCCGTCGTGCTGCTGCCCGTCTACCTCTTCACGGAGCCGCTGCTGGTGGCGCTGGGGCAGGACCCGGAGATCTCGGCGGTGGCGGGGACCATCTCGCTGTGGTACATCCCTGTCATGTTCTCCTACGTCTGGGCATTCACGCTGCAGATGTACCTCCAGGCGCAGAGCAAGAACATGATCATCACCTACCTCGCTGTGCTCAACCTCGGCCTCCACCTCGTCCTGTCATGGCTCATGACCGTCAGGTTCCACCTTGGACTCGCCGGGGTCATGGGGTCCATGGTCATCGCCATGTGGATCCCCGTGTTTGGGCAGCTTGCCTTCGTCTTCTTCGGCGGCTGCCCTCTCACGTGGACAGGCTTCTCGTCTGCTGCGTTCGCTGACCTTGGTGCCATCATCAAGCTCTCACTATCTTCTGGTGTCATGCTCTGGTAAGCCAGCATTAATGTTTCAGTACACGCATAAGTTTCATTCTGATAAGAAGAACACTCTGGAATTATCAAGATTCCCATGATATAATAATACACATATTCAGTCAATGCTCTGCTTTGCTGTTTCAGTTTGGAGCTGTGGTACAACACCATATTGGTGCTCCTCACAGGATACATGAAGAACGCAGAGATTGCACTTGATGCCCTTTCGATATGGTAATGTTCAGATCACTCTGCACTTCACTTGGCAGCTGTCATTCCCACTTTAGTCTTTCCACCATAATTGGCGTAACAACAATAACAACAAAGCCTTTAAGTCTCAAACAAGTTGGGGTAGGCTAGAGTTGAAACCCAGCAGAAGCCATCAAGGTTCAGGCACGCATAATTGGTGTAACAACCCAAATAATAGCTGATGTCATTGTACTGGTCATGATATTCCCTTTGTGGTCACAAACAGCATAACTAAGGGGTGCTGTACCTATTTACTAAATGTGCAGCCTTAATATCAACGGTTGGGAGATGATGGTTTCCATCGGCTTTTTGGCTGCAGCAGGGTACATAATCACTTCAGCTTTAGCCTTTTATTCATTTATTTATGTTGGACTTTCCACAGTTTTGAAGTTAACGCAATGTATCTTCAGAGTGCGAGTGGCAAATGAGCTTGGAGCTGGAAGTGCAAGAAGGGCCAAGTTTGCGATTTACAATGTTGTCATCATTTCTTTCTTGATCGGATTTGTGTTGTTTGTGCTCTTCCTTTTCTTCCGTGGAAGCCTTGCCTACATATTTACTGAAAGTCAAGCGGTAGCTAAAGCAGTCGCTGACCTTTCGCCTCTGCTAGCCTTCTCTATATTGTTGAACAGTGTTCAGCCAGTGCTATCAGGTATCCTTCTCAGTTCTACTGATGAAAGAGACTGCTACACTGTACAACCTTGTTTTGTTGACACTAAAACGTCATTTCATCATTTATAGGTGTCGCTGTTGGTGCGGGCTGGCAAAGTGTAGTCGCGTACGTTAACGTTACATCATACTACCTGATTGGCATTCCTCTTGGAGCAGTCCTGGGCTATGTGGTGGGGCTTCATGTAAAGGTGAGATGTAGAGTCTGGTATTACCATTGTGTCTAGTGCAATCTCGGCTTTAAGTTGTTCCTCACTCTTCTTGGCGGTTCAACATATCAACAACAGGGCATTTGGATCGGAATGCTGCTCGGAACACTAGTCCAAACTATTGTGCTTCTCTTCATAACATTAAGGACCAACTGGGAAAAACAGGTTTGTCCAGTGCTGTGCTTAACAAATTGCAATATTCACTTAAGAATACGTGGACAGCTATAAGGGGCACAATATGCTGAATTATTCTGAACCCCCTATCTGCAGGTGGTGACTGCTCAAGAGAGACTGAAGAAATGGTACATGGAAGAGAACAGAAGAATGCAGACCTCGAGGAGAAATCCTTGAACTGGCCCTGCTTTGCAGGTTGTTAATTGACACATTTACTAGGCACCTTGATTCTATTCACCATCTCAAGATCAAAATGAGGGCAGATTGTGTGCTCCTCAAGCCAAGCAATGGAAGGCACTATCAGCAGCAGTAGAAAAAAAATATTGTGTTATTGGCCAGTGGCAGGGCATATGTGAGAGAGCCTATGTTGGCTAAGTCAGAGTTTGGCTCAATTTTGTGCGTCTGCTAATGTTCTCATCAGAGCAGTGGTTGAGGTTTGGGATATCCATAACTGTAACTGACTGTATCTGTAAATTTTCTTATGATTAGTTGGTGTTGGGCATGTGAATCCATTGAGCTCTTGTTCTAGTTTACCTACCTTTTGTTGACTTCAAATCTGTAATCCTACTTATTTCGGCCAAACGAAATGGATGAGCATGGTGTGCATAGGTTATTTGTTTTGCAATCTGGCACTCCAGTGTTGATTTCAAATCGAATCGGATCAATTTTTTGCATAGTAGTAGAACTCACAACTGCACGGCACTGTGATTCAACCCGAGACAGATTGACGCAATGAGCAAGCAAAATAGAATGCGAGATAGGAGGGCATGAGAGGCCAGGAGAGGAGAGGGGAGGAGACGAACCCAGGTGAACCGCCGGCTCGTCCGCTAACGTCGCCGGAGCGTTGCCTACTCCCCTCCTCGATTTCACCCGTGGCTGCAGATCGACGCCCGTCCGCCGTAGTCTAGGGCTCATCCGCCGCCGCCGCAAGCAGGAAAAGACGGCAAAGCTTGTCACGCGTCGATCTGCCGGCTGGGCAACTGAGTCCATGAAACTGACACCATGGTCCCACGCTTCTAGTGGTGGCTGATTCAGCAGGGTCCACACTTTGGGCCCACACGCCAGAGAGAGGAGCAGGAGCTCCGGTAGTGCGAGTAGCACCCACACGAACACATCACGCCTCTCCCTTTCCGTCGCGTCACAGGCCACGGCGGGCGGCGGCGGAGGCTTCCGTGCGAGCTCTTGCCGGATTCAGCGGGCAGTTGAGGTGCCCCGGAGGTTCCCGGTTCCAGCCGTCCCTACGTAGACCCTGCTTTCCTCTCGAACGAATCCAAGTTGCGCAAATGCCGACGCCGGTGAAGTCGGTTCTCCCCGTGGTGCTCCTCGGCTGCGGCGGCGTCGGCCGCTACCTCCTCCGCCACATCGTCTCCTGCCGTCCCCTCCACGCCAATCAGGTATTGCTCCTCTCCTTCCCCGTGCCCGCGGGTACGTCTGATCGATTCGGCGATCACTGATTCACTGGCTCTGGCTGCCGATAGGGCGTGGCCATCCGGGTGGTGGGCGTCGCCGATAGCTCCTCCCTGCTCGTCGCCGAACATGTCCACTCCACTGGCCTCGATGACGCGCTCCTCACCCAGCTCTGCGCCGCCAAGTCCTCCGGCTCTCCCCTCTCCTCCCTGCTCGGCCGAGGTGGACAGACATTCCCCCATTTGATTTTGCCCGTTTCAGATGTACGCGCTCCATAGTTTTCGTTGACATGTAGAATGATAGTTACTTGGATGTGCAATTTCAGGGCACTGTCAGCTGTTCAAGAACCCTGAGGCCAGGGGCAAAGTCATAGACGCCGCTACCACACTTGGAAGAACAACTGGTTAGTTGTTCTGTGCTCAACTGCACATACATATTCTGATCTTCCAATCAGTAGAGCATAAAAAAAGCTTACATGCTTGGTGTTTTTTCTATATAGATTTAGCTGTGTTTCTGATTTTAACACAAGTCACATCTCATCATCACACACCTATCCTCAGGTCTGGTGCTAGTTGACTGTTCTGCCACTTATGACACTGTTAGTCTGCTGAAAGATGCTGTGGATCATGGATGCTGTATTGTATTGGCAAACAAGAAACCTCTTACCGGTGCTTATGTAATACTATTTGACTTACTCTTCTCTGATAATAGTCTTTCCTAATGCCGGAATTGCACTGTCTCATGTTGTTCAACAAAGAGTTGTCTGATTAGTTAACAAATACATTTGTTGCTGTTGCAGGAGGATTTTCAGAAGTTGGTCTCCAACTTCCGTCGGATAAGATTCGAATCTACTGTATGTTTGTGTTTGGTTTTTTGTTTCTAGTTTGATGCTTGTACATTTGTACAAACTGCTGCTTTGCATTTGTTCTAACTACTGCTGTCCATGACCAAAGTTTTGCTGTTATGGTTTATATCTCATAACCTTGCCTTTAAAACATTGAATGCACTGGTGTATAAAGAAGTTAGCTATATTGTTGCAATTCCATCATTTCAATCTTTGCATTGAGATAATTTGTACTGGTTCGTAGTATTTGCTTGACATCAGAAGATAACAGACATATACATGATAGGAGTCAGGACATACATATAAGACATTTCTATTTCACATTTTTCTCTCCTTTATTATGGTGTTTTAACTTTCACTTAGGTTATACTTTCAGGTTGGAGCAGGTTTGCCTGTGATAGCTTCTGTAACCCGTATTTTTGCATCTGGAGATCCTATTTCTCGTATTGTTGGCAGTTTGAGTGGTATGCAATTATTAGTCTATTTTTGTAAATGGTGACAGTTTAAAGATAAAATATTACAAGTTTTTCCTTCATATGGGTTTGTAGGTACACTTGGGTATGTGATGAGTGAGCTTGAGGATGGAAAGAAATTTAGTGAAGTCGTAAAAAATGCCAAGTCTCTTGGCTATACAGAACCAGGTCTTGCAGATATCTTGTGATATATTTTCATCGCAATTAATTTCTAGTAGATCTTGTTTGTGAAGCGGAGCTCAAACAAAATACTCTACTAATATGAATGATCTAAGCACAAGAAACACAACCATATTATTTATTGCTTTACCTGTTTGCAATATGTATTTATTGAAGTGTTTATTTTTGCCAGATCCACGTGATGATCTTGGTGGAATGGATGTGGCTAGAAAGGTTAGATACCTCACAATTTCGCATTCAATAAATTGTATTCTGTTTCTTTTCCTTGCCCAAGTGAACTCTTGTGTATTGCATGAACTGCTGCAGTGTTGAGTTTATTTGTGTCCTACTAGAATTTGATGTGAAAAATCATGTAAACAGAAACATTATCACAAACTGGTTCACCTGTTGAGGTAGGTTGTGCTGTCCAGTGTTCATATTCGAATCTAATACCTTCATCTTTGAATGCAGGCGTTAATCCTGGCTAGGCTTCTGGGGCAACAGATAAACATGGAGAATATCAATGTATGCCTGTCTGTACTAATTCTAGAGAAGTTGAGATTTATTATTTTATTATTTTAGATTTTAGACATGGTGCTCTGTACACTGGGTGATATTTTCACTGTATTGGTTATAGCTATGGGTGTGCTACTTCGCTGTTAGTTTGGCTGCTCAATGCTAACAATAGTAAAGTAGTTTCTGGGCAAAGTAATCCTGTTTACATATTGTGCTTGTGGAAGGTCTGCCTCCTATTCATTTAAATGATTACATGGAGCCATCTTTTAGGCTTCTGTCCTGATTTACTGGTACATAGGTCGATTTGTCTGAATTTGTTACATCAATTGTATGCTGATATGCTAAATCTGTAAGAGTAGACTAAATGGTTCCATGAACTTGTAAAGTTGTCATAGAGCTGATTGATTGCACCACTTGTTTCTTGTGGTAGCTGTCAATTTGATTCCTTTATATGTCATGAGAGCTTTTCTTTTGACTTTATATGGTACAAGGGAGCTATTAATTTGAGTATATGTATTGATATCATTAATATTATGCCCTACAGTCAGTGACTCAGTTACACTGAAGATTTTGTATTTCTCTTCGCCTCAGGTTGAGAGTTTATATCCTAGTGAATTAGGACCTGATGCAGTGTCCACAAAAGACTTCCTTGAGAGTGGTTTAGTGCAACTTGACAAGAGCATGGAAGAAAGAGTCAAAGCAGCATCTTCGAGAGGAAATGTTCTTCGCTACGTCTGTGAGATTGAAAGCACGGGGTATGCATCCAGCCTAGACCCTGGTGTGATAGTACTGTGCAATATCCATTAGCATAAAAAAATTTAATCTGTTTTCTGAAGCTACAACATGGTTTATTCATGTTGTCATTGTTCCAAAAACTCGTTTACTTGTTTGGAACTTCTTTCTGGTTGTATTTTACATGGTGCTGGCTGCTTTTCAATCTTTCTGTTGTCTAACACCCCAGTTTGCAGGTGCCAAGTAGGCCTTAAAGAGCTCCCAAAGGATTCTGCACTGGGTAGATTGAGGGGGAGTGACAATGTGGTAATGTCACTCTTCTTTCTCTTATTTTGTCTCCCTTCGTTTGATCATCCTTGTATGTCACCACAGACTGTTGGTTCCTATTCATAGGCAGTAAACATGTTTTATCATGAATGTCTTTACGAGCACAATCTCACTCTAGAAAATACTTTTTCTCCTCTCATCAATGCATCAACGTCCCAGCTGTCATTTGGTTATCCCTGGTTTGAGATTTTACAAAAAAATGTTTTCTGTGCTGCGATCAGGTGGAGATATACAGCAGATGTTACCAGAGCTCTCCTCTGGTGATCCAGGGCGCAGGAGCTGGCAACGACACCACTGCCGCCGGCGTCCTTGCTGATATAACTGACCTCCAAGACCTGTTCCAGACGACGGCATGATCGATGATCGGCATCCAACACCATCTTGATTCTTGCAAGGCACCAGGGCATTTGGTACTCTGATCGGTGGTACTGTGTGTCCGTCAGGGACTCGCGTGCGCTTTTGGTTGTTCACTTCAGTCGTGTGTGCGTGCATTTGGTTCCTTCAGCCGCTCAACTGTACGGGCATGTTGTCAAGCTGAGACACGTCTGGCATTCGAATAGGATTTGAATTTTGAGCAGGCATGTGGGGGGTTTCTTTACAGTTTACATAGAGGAAAGCTTTGTTTCAGTGAAATAATGTCGCGGTCTCTACATTAAGCAGTCAGAGTGATGCTGCTGCTGTCTGATAGTGATAGACTTTTGATTCGAGCAGTTCTGGTTCTGGATGATGTATCGTGAACTCTGCACTTTGCCGTGCACGCCAGCACAATATATATATATATATATATATATATATATATATATATATATATATATATATATATATATATGGCCAGTTTGTCAAACATTTTTCTTGGTTGTATTGTTGGTTGTATTGTACGCGATTCTACAGGACTTGCAAGACAACTGACCATCGTCTTCGCAGCCGGCAGCCGGCGGCCGGCCGGCGGGCAGATGGCGGCGCTTTTTGCCGTTGCCAGTGCCCCCCGCTGCCCCGCGCAGGTGCAGTGCAGTGCAGGGAAAGCCCTGGCAGGTGGGGCCGTATGGTGGTTGGTGGTCCCCACCTCTCTCGAGTACGTTAACATTACCCGTCCCCGCGGGCCGCGGAGCGAGATGAAATTTGAAATTGGGAGGTAGCAGACCACCCCAAATCCATCCAGTTGCTCCTGCTCGTCTTGTCGGCAGGCCGCCAATCAACCCGATCGATCCAATCCGCCGATGGCCGCCGCCGCCGCCGCCGAGGATGCGAAGGAGAAGGAGCTCCTGTCGTCGGTGGTGGGCGACATCCGGAGCTACTCCGGCTCCGACCCTCTCCGCCCGTGGCTCCGGTACGGCACCCGCACCCACCGCTTTTCCTTCCTTCCTTGCCTGTTCTCCGCCTCCCCGCATCGCTTCCTTCGCCCCACCGATCGGTTGATCCGCCCGCCCGCTGTTGTCTGCTAGGGGGATGCGGAAGATGGAGCGGGCGCTGCCGCCGGCGACGCTGCGGGAGAAGCTGCCCAGGTTCCTCCAGAAGTGCGCCCAGGAGTTCCAGGACGACGCCCGCTACCGCGACGACCCGCGGTACCTCCGCGTCTGGATCCAGCTGGTCAGCCACCACACTAGCCATCCTTAGTCTTCCCTTGTTGCTGCTGACTTCTTGTGCTTCACTGGGGATCGATCGAGAGATGACGGCGGTTGATACTTCGATCGGTTGGGGGCTTTGTGGGTTTTAGGAGCGAACTCCAGAATCTGCACCTGTTCAATCAATTGAATTTTCTGTCTGATGTATATGTATTGACATCAAGATACTACTTTTTGTTAGCTAGATCATACCGTAGGGTGTAGATCTCATCATATCTTAGCATGAATGTTGTCCTCGACTAAAACAGTGCCTCACTGGAAATTTGTAATGTAAATAGTGCTACGGTGGCTCTTGAGGAAATGACTAAACCATATTCAGCTTGATTTCTTTTTGGATCCCTTGTTATTGTTATAAGAAATGATCTTATTAGGTTTTTAAATCCTGTAGATGGACTACATGACGGATGCAAAGCCATTGCTCAAGAAGATGGAGAGGAATGGAATAGGCCTCAAAAGAGCGTCATTCTATATGGCTTATGCACTATATTATGAGAAGCACAAGAGGTTCAATGATGCAGAGAAGATGTACCGTTTGGGATTAGAGAAGTAAGCTAAGCTCTTAATACCCCCACTACCAAGCCAACCCACCCACTTCTTTTTATTTTAACTGGACACCACACATCTGCTATTAGAACTGTTATTGTTGTGCAAGCTCAATGCGCCGCCAACCTGAACAACTCTGTCAAAAACAGTAGTGCACGGTTATGCAATACTGAACAATTTAGTCAATTAGATAAGAAGGATTGCAAGTGACACTTCATGTTGAAATAGATCTCAGTTTGTAGTTCCTTTGATAGCAAAGCTGGTTTCTTACTGAAGTGTTTCATAGCCTTGCAGAGCCTATTGGGGAGTTGCACAAAGCACATAAACAGTTTAATTTTCGCATGGAATCATACAAGAGCAAAAATAAGGTATAACTCTCATTTCATTTGTTACTTAAGTTTAGATCATGGCCAATGCTAGGTTTGTTGACCTCCCTTACTTTATTCATGCGCTTTAGCTGCAGGAAAGAATGACTAGGGAAGCTGGGTCTAGTGCTACATCTATGAACCAAGTCAAAGGTAGGCCTGTGTAGAGAGGAGTACACAAATCAGTTCTTATAGTAAAAGAAACATACTTTTTCTTGTCAATCCATAGCTAGAACTTTCCTTTGCAAACTCATTTTCTGATTTAGTTGACACAAAACTATAATGGGCGATTCTTTCTCAAAATACAAGCATATGCTTCTTCATGCAGATCCGCACCTCGAACTTTCTTTTCCAAAGCACATTTCTGATTTTGGTGACACAATTATACAGCCTGTTCGGGAGGCCGTAAACGATCGTGGATTATTTACTGCTGGCTGGTTTGGTGTGAGAGAAAAATACTGTTTTCGGCTGAAAATTTACGATCGTTTACGAGCAAGCGAACAGGCTGATAATGGGTGAATTTCCCAGTGGTACTGACTTTTTGAACATGTTGCAGGTGAAAGCAGAAACTGTAAAGAACTGAAATCCAATACAAAGCAAACATCAGGAAGCAGTTCTAATCCTTCATTAGGCTCTTATCCTCCATTAGGGCCGGCTAAAGTTGGTATGCTCTCCAGAGGAAACTCAAGAGCAAACAAGAATTTGTCCCGTTGTAATAGTGATGATACTGTAGTTGTACAGTTTATAGGCTCTGCTTTGGTTGGGAAGTTAGAGACTGAAGATGCCTGTCACCATGGCCTAGTTGAACCAACTATAAACACTAAGGAGGCTTTGGATGCCATCAATAGCATGTTTATGGAGCCACTGGAACCTGAAACTATTCTCAAGAGGCGATCAAAGCGTGAGAACCCAAATTATAATCAGCAAGCAAGTGCATTTGATATCTTTGTTGATGACGATGAACCTAGTGGCAATGATACAAATATGCTCCAGAACAACAGTGTGAAGCAAGACCATACAAAATTAAGTCAGCAAACAAGAGGATTTGAGGTCTTTGTTGATGAGGATGGTCCTAATGGCAACGACCAAAATGGAACGCAAAACAGGAACTCTAGAAAGGAAAACATGAGGTTAAATCAGGAACCAAGTGTGTTTGAGATCTTTGTTGATGAGGATGGCCCTAATGGCAACAACCAAAATGTGGGGCAAAACAGGAACTGTGGGAAGGAAAACATGAAGGTAAATCAGGAAAGCAGTGGGTTTGAAATCTTTGTTGATGAAGATGAGGCTAATATCACTGCCCGGAATGCTATGTGCTACAAGAGTAATAGGTATCCTCCAAGACCATTATCTGAGTCATCTAAGCATCAAGGCGGAAGTGACTTCCAGGAGCCATTTGTTGGAGGGTTTGCAATATTGCCAGATGATGAAGAACAATGTGAGGAAAGTTATGGTGGTGCTAATATAATTTCCAGAACTGTGCAGCCTACTCATGATACTAGTACTTTGCTCTGTCCAGTTCAAGGTAATTCAGGAACAAGGAATCGTGAAGGTCCTCATCCTGTGACTTCTGGGATTCGAGAAGACACTGTCATTCGTAGGTTTGTTGGGTCCACTATTGATGATGAGCCTAAGGTGGAAAATGCATGCCACCATGGGTTAGTTGATCCAACTGTCAATCTAAAGGAAGCAATGGATGATATAAACAACATGTTTGGAAAACCACTGAATTTCAAGGGTGAAAGAACAAAGAGGAAAACTAATGCACAGTCAGATGGAAAAGCAGCTCCAGTTTCTGGTTTCTCCATATTAGCTGATGATGACCTAAAAGAGAACTCCACCAGCAAAGCCAGTCAGAGCAATTCCTGCAAATTTGGGGATGAGAATGGTCTATTTGAACCCACAATCACCACTACTGATGTCATGGCAGAGATCAACAATATGTTTGGAATGCCACTAGACTTGTAAGATGCATGTGTAGAGTGAACTGAATAACTCAACTGCTAGTTGGACAACTGCTTTCACCTTTCAACTCTCCCCTTGAGAAATGTTAGTCTTGCTGATGTAAAGAGCATGGAATCAGTTCCCTTATTGGTGCATAGATGGTGAGCATTTTCTTAAATTGTGGTCAAATGTTTATTGTTCACATTGATCAATCTTGAATATGTGGTATGCGTCTAATTTTGCCATTAAATTAAGTTGTCTAAAATATAACTGGAAAGTTGCTGCTTTGTTTTTGCTAGCTATATTTCTTTAACAATTACTCTGAAAATAGTATGTGGTTTGGTGATTGTTGGTGTGAAACCTTGCAACTGCACTGCTTCTCCTGGCACAGGTGGAGATCACAATAGAATGTTAGGATTCTCAGGTCGTTCAGCCGCAGAGAACCGCCGAATATACTTCTTGTGGAGTTGCCACTTGCCACTAATATAATTTATCTTCTCAAGTGAAGGGAAGGGGGCGTAATTGTTACAGGCCACCAGGTGATTCCTGTTGTGCTGTCACATAACGCCGATATAGTGATTTTGGCTTACATGTTGGCTCAAAACTATTTTTTTTATGCTGAAAAAGCTGAGACTTGTGTATTTGATGGAAATTGTAGCAAGCATGGGTGCATATGTTGCTCTGTTCATCTTACATCCATAGTTCTGCTCATCAAAAACCCATTGTCTGATGTCCATTTTAATTGTTTAGACCATTCTAGTATCTCAGCATGATTAGGCTGCAGTTCAAGCACAACAAGAAAAAACTTGCCATGGTTGAGGTAGAGACAAACATCAGATTTAGCAGATAAGTGTTGCATCGTATATGTACAGCTTCAACAGGCATCAAAATCAGAGAACTGAAGATGACGACGACGGCCTAACTGAAAGCCTGAAACCTAGCGGCCGATGCTGAGCTGCGCCAGGCGTGCGGCGATGTCCGCCCCGCCGGGCGCCGGCGCGGCCTCGTCCCTCGCCACGCGCAGCCCCGCCAGCCTCTCGGCGACGCCATCGACCGCCGCGACGGGGCTCACCATCGTCGACGACGGGGAGGCGGAGATAGCCCCGCAGACGGCGGCGCACGCGGCCTCGTCGGCGAAGCAGAGCGCGAACTCGGCGCCGGACTCGGGCTCCGCCCACGACAGCGTCGCGCCGTCCAGCCTCTCGAAGGCGTCGCCGGGGAGGATCGGGTACACCAACACGATGCGCCCCCGCGGCTGCTGCTGGCGCTGCTGGCCGTCGGCGTTGGGACCCGCCGCGTACAGGACTAGGGACTGCCCCTGCGGGCGGAGGAACGTGACGGCGGCGTAGGCGGTGCCGAGGTTGCTCCAGTGGCCGCCGTCGCCGCCGCCGGGGAGGTGGAGGACCTGCACGGGGTATGCGCCGCCGCTCGCCATCCAACCGGTTCGATCTTGGCGGTAGGACGGCGGAAAGGAGCAGGGCTGCAGGGGAAATATTTGCCCGTTCGCTTGGCTGATTTTTTTTTAAAGAAAAATATTATTTATTAGTTAAAAAAAATATGTCTTATAAATCAAGCGAACAAATGTCGTTCAATATGTGTGATCTCAGCCGCTTGTTTTCCATCCGACGTTTGCAAATCATTTTATTTAAGGTTGTGGTCTTTTGTGTGATACTAAATCCGTTCCAAATTTTTAATTCGGTTGATTTTTTTTAACCTTAAATTTGATTACTCGTCTTCTTAAAAAATTTGTGTAAAATATTATTTTTTTTATTGTAGCTTGTTTTATTAACTAAAGTTCCTTAAGAACGACTTAAATTTAACTATCACCCTATTCATTTGGACTTGTTTGGCTTATAAGCCGTATTTTTTCAGTCAATGAATAATATTTTTCTCTCACACCAAATTAGTCAACGGTACTTTCAGCAATGGCTTATCAGCCAAATAAGCCCAAGCGAACAGGGCGTATGTTTGCATAATTTTTTTTTTGAATAAGATGAGTGGTCAAACATAGAGTCAAACGAATTATAATTTGAAACGGAGGGAGTAGCAAATTAGCAAAATATTTACTCTATTTTACTATGCATCAAGATATAATATATATCTACAAGCAAATTCTATTAAAAAAAGTCAAAACGACTTGTAATTTGAAACCGAGAGAGTAGTTAAATTCAAACCATCAAAGTTGGAATTAATAATTACAATAACCAAATCATCAGCAACCACAAACTCTCTAAATTTCATACGTTTCATTTAACCAACATGGCTACGTGTTTGTTTGCTAATGAAAAACGTGTAATAGACACGGTCACGAAAAAAAAAAACACATTTTCTAAGTTTCAGTCGTTTGGTTTTGGGCCACGTTCAGGCGACGCACATGCGATTTTCCTCTTTTCCTGCGCATGTCTTCCTTGCGTGACGTGGAACGGCGGTGGCCACGGGCGAAGGCCGGCTTTTAGAGATCTTTGGTGACCTTAGCGCGTGTTGAGTTGCCTGAAATTTGGAATTTGGGCTACTGTAGCATTTTCGTTTTTATTTGGTAATTAGTGTTCAATTATGGATTAATTAAACTCAAAACATTTGTCTCGCAATTTCCAATCAAACTGTGCAATTAGTTTTTGAGAAAATTTTGTATTTGGCCCTAAAAATAATGCTCCTTTCTTATTTGACATCGAAACTGAAAATCTTTTCTATATGTCCTGAACTCGAGTTTTTCTTTTCTATTTGACACTTCCATCAGTTTGGGTCGTTAACGGTGTCAAGTCCTATGTGAAAAATCCGTTTTATCTCTAGAGTTTTTTACTAGTCCTGGCATTCCATGGTTAATATTACTATCTTTTATGAAACATTGTAGTTTAAGATAAAAACATTCATAAAAGATAGCAATATTAACCATGGAATGCCAGGACTAGTAAAAAACTCTAGGGGTAAAACGGACTTTTCACATAGGACTTGACACTGTTAAGAATCCAAACTGACAGAAGTGTCAAATAGGAAAGAAAAATTCGAGTTCAGGACATATAGGAAAGATTTTCAGTTTCGATGTCAAATAAGAAAGGAGCATTATTTTTAGGGCTAAATACAAAATTTTCTCTTAGTTTTTTTTTGTCTACATTTAATGCTCCATGCACGTATCGCAAGATTCGATGTGATAGGTACTGTAGCACTTTTTTTGGAATTTAGAGGGGAACTAAACGCGCGCTTAGAAAAAGAAGGGACCTAGGGGTAGGCGCCCGGACTAGCATTGATGGCAAGTTGGCCGATGGGGAACCGTCGAGGGGGCGAGTAGGACTCATCCGGATGGGAAGTGTCAACGGTGGGGGTGAGAGCTCGACAATGAATTCACGGGTTGGGATTAGGGGTGGGCGGGGTCGGCGCAGTGGTGGCGGTTGGTGGACGGCGCGGCGGCGGCGGGAGAGCCACTGGTCGAGGTGGTTGGGGAGGTCGACGGCGGGAGTGGGCTAGTGTGGACGCGAGGATGAAGAGAAACATTGCGTGGATTTAGATTAGGGGAGGGCGGGGTTGGCGATGGCGGCGGTGACGCACTGACGCAGGAGCCGTTGGCCAGGGCGGTTGCGTGAGGAAGAAGATGAATATTGCGCGATCTAATCTAGAGCGTTCGTTTTGTATCCAACGACTATCGATCGTCGCCCGAAAAGAACACAAAAATCAGGCGCATGAAGAATAAAAATTCCCCAGAAAAGGGAATTACTAGCGCCTAGACGTCTGGAGCGCGTCCGGACGCCCCGCGCATGCTGCTACCCAGCCCGCCCGCCATGCCTACCACAGTGTTGTATCGCTGCTGCACGCACAGGTATGTCCCCCGTCTTCCTCGCCCCGCCCTTGTCTGCCTCACCATGCCCCGCATGCGCACCCTGGCTACGCCCACCACTCCAACCCCCTGAGCCCCTCCTCTCTCTCCACGCAGGCGGGACCTGAGAGCCCAAATGAGGACGAGCACGTCCTGTCCACAGGACCCAGGGCGTGCCATGAGCACCATCTACCGGCTCGCCGCGCCCCTTCACCTAGCGCCCGGGCCATTCCCCATGACTCTTTGAACATACGTTTGAAACACAAAACACTTGCAACATGAAACACTTGAATGCAACATAAGTCTGAAGCAGATGAAACATTTGGAATGTACACTTGAAACATATGTGTCAAATATATGCAACATCCAGATAAAACACTTACAACATGAAAATACTTACTGCAACATAAGAGTGAAACAACTGAAACATTTGAAACGTACTCTTGCAACATATGTGTGAAACATATGCAACATCTAGATCAAAACGCTTGCAACATACATCTAAAACGGATGAAATACTTTGAACAAATATGTCACTAAAACACTTGCAACATATGCAACATCCCGATCTACATTTGCAACATCCATATGAAACACTTGCAACATACCTCTGAAACACTTGAAACATATGTTTGCAACATGAGCTTTCAGCGCAACATTTCCTTGCTCCTTGGGAATGGAGGCTCGTCGGCACGTGGAGTTCACCGGTGTAGAGCTCACCGATGGTGTGGAGCTCGCTGCTCCGGTGGAGAAGACAGTGACAGGTCCAGTGGAGAAGGCTGCGGCGGGTCCGCGCGCTGGAGAAGGCCGCGACGGGAGGGAGGCGCGGTGGAGAGGGAGGAAGACGGGTTGCCGTGTTCTGGCGTAGAGGAGATGCCGGCCGGTGAAGTGGAGGCGCGACGGAGAGGGAGGCGTGGTGGAGAGGGAAGCGCAGTGGAGAGCGCCGTCGTCGAGGCGGCGTGGTGGAGCGCGGTTGCGGAGAGCTATTGCGGCGCTACGGTGAGGTGAGTTTTTTCTTTTTTTTTAGAACGGTTGGGGGCGAGTGGATGAGGAGATAAGAGGCGGTCGTATGGCTGCGTCACGGCCCACCGTCGACACCGTCCGAGCGGACAGACACCCTATACCCAGCATTACCGAAAAAAATGGCTACTTGTTTGCGGTTCCTGATTATTGATGATGGGAACTCCTGTACCTAATAAGAATGGCTTCTCAAAACAGCGGCACCTGTGCCTCGTTCGTGGTTTTGCAGGACCAAAAAAAAAGGTGTGAAGAAAAAAAAAACCAGTACAGTAACTTTGCAATTGCCTTTCTCGGTTATTAGAGGAGTGGTAACAATTAAATATACCAACCAACAAAGTTTGGAATTAGTCATTTCGATCAAATGGGTCTTCTTCAAGAAACAGTGCATGAAGCAGGAGGGTTGTTAGCCCTGGCATAACACTGCTGATGCATTACTTCTTTCTTACACAAACATTATTATTTCCTACTCTGATTTAATAAAGCAGACTAGAAATTACTCTATGACATAACACAAATCTATGGCCTATGGGTGCCCAGCCCGATGAAGATGCTGCACAATTGGAAGGTTTTGTAATGAACGACCCAATGGAGCTAGCTAGGGCCACCACATGCTAGTGAAATAGTCACAGTTATGTGACCTCGAAGTCCGAAGAGCCAGGTCCCTTGTACAGCATATACATACAGGGGTTCATACTTGGATCTTGAGCAACCATAAAAAACGATAGCTGAAGACTTACATGTTATATTAATTATCCTACCATATCTATCGATCCAATCCTTTTCATACACGACAGCGCACATGCTGTCTCAGAGACTTCAGCACTGATTGATGATCACAGCACAAAACACACAAGGCACGAGCTCAATCTCGCGAACCCTACGCGACTCGCGAGCAGGGGCGCCGCCACCGCCGCCCAGGAAACTACGAGTTTCCCTACGATTTTGGTTGTTCCCTATGGTTTTCTATTAGTCCTAAGTTTGATCATACTATGTATTTCTGATTATACTGATGTACCATCTATAAATCCGTCTCCTGTGTATTTCTGTTTGATTATTACTATTTCTGTTTGTCGTCTTTAAATCCGTCTCTTGATAATGTAAGTTTGATCATACCATGCTGACAAATAGAAATGTCTGCCATAGCATTTATATCTCCTATACACATGAATGCATCCTCATTTTCAATTTCCATTACATGGTCTGCTGCCTTCTGTCTTTTATTAATGTTATTTGCTGTACATATTTTAGCTAGTCTAGTGAAACCTATCTTCAAATGCTATGTCCTTGAACCTGTTTTTGGCATAGCATTTCCCATGAAATTTACACTTATTTAATTGAAATTCTATTTGTTTAATTGAATAGGCTTGTACTAGTGGCTCTTCTGTTGGAATAGAAATTAACTCCTGATGAAACATTGAGTAGGATTGCTCAGGGAAGATTCCGGGGCCATGAAAATGCAGCAACTACAAGTGGTGGTGGCAACTACTCTCCTCCTATGGACGAGTTTCCATTTTTCTAACATCTTTTGTTGCCAAACCATGGCACTTATGGTCTGTCGCCAAAACATGGCACCTATGTTGTGTTGCCAAAACAGATTGGACAACTCCTTTTGAGTTAGTGTTTAACTGTTAGCTAGACTTTGCAATTATTATTAGTGAACACCCTAATTGTAATGTGATAATGCATTGTTTGAGTTTGAATGCACTAAATTATTGTTGATGGTATGGTGTCAACGTGTTTGAATTTGAAATTTGCATTTGAATTAAATTACAATTATTTGAGGCCAAATCAAATGTCATGCAGAAATATTTCCCTAGAGATCAATTTCCTAGGGAATGGAACTTTCCACCTAGGATTAGTTCCCTAGGAATGCCAAAGTTCTAGGAAAAAAAAACTTTACATGTTGGTTTAGCTTCAGTATGGTCAGCAAGTTCCCTAGGGCGCTATTTTCCTAGCAAAACTAGAATCCCCTACGGTTTCTAGAGAAAACCGTAGGGCACTCTCTTATTTCCCGTCGAAGTGTTCCCTAGGAATTTGTCCCTACAAAATACCGTAGGGGATCAGGTTCCCTACCGTTTTGGGCCTTTTCCCTAGGAATTCAAACTCGGAAACTCATAGTTTCCAGTAGTGGCCGCAGCTCCTCCGCCTCCACCACCGCTGGTCCCCCTCCCTCCTCCCTCCAGCATATTGTCGGGGGCCAAAGGGAGTGGGGGATCTATCGTTTTTAATAAGTTTTTCCAGTAGATTGAGTCCTTAGGGTTAGAGTCTCTGCATGCCAAGTTTTTTGGTTTTGGGGATTTATCTTCTCCTCCTCTCTGGTGACGGCGAGATGGTAGGGTGGAATCATTTTCTCCATGGCAGCTCTGTTGAAGATGAGAGCGACAACTACGGCATCAACATCCTCACTGGCGGTATGACGACATGGAGACTTCTATTTCCGGACGACGACATCAAGGCAGAGATGGTGTTGCCGTCTTGGAATAATTTTATCCGGTCTCTTCTTTATTTCATTGTGGTTAGATCTGACCATGATGAAGGACTAGGAAGAATAAGTTTCAAATCAGTCTTCCTCATTCTTCGGTGGTACAAAAAAGAGAGGGGAAGACACCAGAAAGAAGAAGTTTCTCAACTCCGCCTACATGAATGTTGGCCGTTCTTCGTTGGGCATCTGTTCTCAGGCCTTTTGACGAGTATTTACCTGTGCGGTCATCCATACTGCAAAGCATTGTACATGTTTAGTTTTGAGATCTGGAGCTATTCATAGCGTGGGTACAGTTTAGATGAAAATAAGTTTGTGGATATTTATGTAATCCAGAGTGCTTGTAATGTGTTGATGTATCCAGCTATATATTATCTAATATAATTCTTCTTTCATTGCAAAAAAAAACACAAAACACACAAGAACAGTAAATATGGAGAGCTCAAAAAGCTCACCTTGTTTTATTTGATCGTAGAAACGTGATGAACATACAGAAACGTTCAGAAGTTTTTTTTTCAAAATAATATTATTTAAATAAATAATTACATATCTAAGTACTATAATCAAATAATTGCAAATTTAGATACCTGTTGGCAGTTGAACAGCAATTAAAACGCAAGTGATGGCACGTGTCCAGACCCGTAGTCACGTACGTCCCATGGGAAGCCGAGGTCCTCCTCTCCTCCCCGGATCGAGTCCCGGTACTGACAGAAGGTTGGACATGTCTATTTTTCTTTTCTTTTATTTATTTCATTTCACATAGCTGTGTTGTTTCTTTTCACCCGACGGAAGGTTGGCCATGTCCTTTTTCTATTTCATTTCACATTGCTACTACCTCGTCTCAGCACTGACATTTGACAAGACGGTACTCCTTCCATTCTAAAATGCCCCCCTCTGGTCCGCTTTTATAGGCATTTGAGGATTTTGGAGTCAGTGTCGTCTTAGTTTTTAAAAAGCTAAATATTTTTAATTTTGACTAAATATATAAAAATTATTAATATTTATAATTTATAATAAATATTATTAGATTAATTATGAATCATACTTTTATAGTAAACTTATTTAGAGATATAAATATTGCTAATATTTTTATAAATCTAGCTAAATTTGAAAAGTTTGGCCTGTATGAAACGTAAAACAACATTTATTTTGGGACGTAGAGAGTAGGCATTTCAAGTTTAAGCGCTCTGGTTGCATATAATTCATGAATAAATATACAAGTCCCCATCTCAATTCATAAGCAAAAGAAACGTACGCATACAAACCAGATAGTGATTAGATGGTCCATGCATGAAACTTTCGGGGTTAACACTTAAGAGACGATAGGATTTATCCAGGTTCGGACGTATATGCTTGCAGCCTTTGCAGGTGACAGGAGCAGGCTGACAATATAGGAGCTTCCCGTTCTGCCACTAAAATAATAGCACCTATAAATTCTTTAATAAATTTAGAAAATTACGAGCGCTCGGACTAAGTTGGAACTTACCCGAGTGAGCAGATTTCACCGCTGAAAAGCTAACTAGCTAGCTAATTTTTAACTCTGATTAACAATTATCCTTAGTCGATCCTTACTCTAAATTAGTTGATAAAATACTACTTTTCATACCACGAACTTATATGATTTTTTCTAGAATTTTTTTAGAATGATTTTTAGGCAACTAACTTAACCGGAAACTCAAATATAGTATTACGGGCAGTGTTGGCCTTAAACGGCCATGAAACAGTAAATGGTGCGTGGCGAGCTACACTACTACAAAATTAACTTTGCGTGGTGTTGCACTTTAATTAACGGAGACGGTCATAAAATCCAACCGCCTCGGAAAATACTGGACGATTAACGGAGGCGGTCATTTTTATTTACGGTTGACCGCCTCGTGAAATCGATTTACGGAGGCAGACATTTTAAGGCAACCGTCTCAAAAAATTGTCCATTTTTGGAGACGGTCATCTTATGCAGCACTATAAGGCCCTAGCTTATAGTGTTGCATAAGATAAGCGGCACTTGGTTTTTGGAGGCCCCAGCTCCCAGCCCAAAAAAACCCATCTCTGCCTTTCTATTGGGTCGTATATAAGCGGCACTTGGTTAACCCTAGCCTCACATCCCCCACTCCTCCCAGCGCCCCTCCTCCCCTTGGGCGACACGAGCACGACGCCCCTTCCGACCCGACACGAGCGTGCCGCCCCCTCTCCCTCACAGCGCAGCGCCGCTCTCCTCTTCCTCGCTCCCGACGCTCCCTCCCTCCCTCGCTCTTGATGCTCCCTCCCTCCCTCTCTCCCGGCGCTCCTCCATGGTGGCGTGGGGCCGCGCGGTGAGGCGCGGTGCAGTGGCCGTGGTGGCCGTGGTGGCGTGGGGCTACGTGGTAGCCGTGGTGGCGAGCGGCGCGGTGGCCGTGCTTGTGAGCGGCACGGTGAGGAGCAAGGGCGCAGGCAGCGGCAGCGGACTCGATCTGGCGGCGCGGAAGGTACAGGTCCCTCTGTCTCTCCGTCTCCCTCACTCTACCCTCTCTTCCCCTCTTCGTCTACCTCCCTCTTCCTTCTCTCCTTTTGTAGATCCGGTATAGCATGGAGGGCGCCAGATCTGGGCGATGTCGTGATGGGAGCATAGAGGGCGGCCGGCACGGAGGGTGACAGATCTGGGCGACGCCGTGATGGGAGCATGGAGGGCGGCCGACTGGCGTGGATCTGGCTCTGGGGTAGGGATTGGGCTCGCCGGTGGGCTCGAAAATGGGTTCGCTGATGGGCTCTGGGTGTTTTTTTTTGTTTTTTTAAACCATTAACCGAGGTGGGCATTTGCAAGACGCCAACCTCCGTTAATAGATTAATGGAGGCGGGCAAAGCAACCGCCTTCATTAATCTGCATTAATGGAGGCCTTTGATTGGAGGCGGTTGCAATGCCCGTCTCCATTAATCTGTTTTGACCGCCTCCATTAAACTCTGTGTAGTAGTGCTATTTTATTTAGCGGTAAATGGTAAACGGTAAACGCCTCAAATATAGTTTTTTAGATTATAGTATGACGCACACACACCCACTATTATGAACGCATGCAAACCCTACCCTTATGAGCACCTTTGAAGACTGGACCGGCAAATTCTCAAGACAAGATTGATGAAGTTATCATAGGTGTCTCGCTGTTGATGGGAACATTGCCTACTATTAAAAGAACTGTTGAAAGCATAATATATTACTCCCTCCGTCCTATAAAAAAGTCAATATGGGAGTCGTGCTGGTCAAATTTTCTTAAGTTTGATTAGATTTATAAAAAATATCAACAACATTTATATCTCCAAATAAGTATATTATAAAAATATATTTAGTGATCTATCTAATGGTAACAAATACGTACCATAAATGTTAATATTTTCTTATATATATTTAGTCAAAGTTAAAAATGATGACTTTTCATAAAGCGGGGATGTATGGGATAAGGAGAGAGTACCACTACGTAAAAAACGATTTTTAGCAACGGGTCGAATTTTTTGTAGGGGCGGCTGGTGATGGAGCCGCCCCTACAAATGGAACAGCAGGGGCGGCTGGTGATACGAGCCGCCCCTATAAATGAGGTCTGATTTGTAGGGGCGGCTCAATCACAAGTCACCCCTGGAATTTCTATTTGTAGGGGCGGCTGGTGATTGAGCCGCCCCTACAAATGCCCACGTATATATAGCTCGGATTTGTAGGGGCGGCTCAATCACCAGCCGCCCCTACAAATGACCCACATATAAAACAGCTGCAGCACTTCTTCCTCCTCGGGTCACTCACTCCAACCCGTGAAAGAAAGGTGGGAGGCATTGGGCACCTCCCAAAAATTGCTCTACTAAGGGGGAAATGTTTTGGTCTCAAATCCTTTGGTGGAGAGGTTGTAGAAGGTAAGAAAATATTATTCCACACTTTTTTTGAAGTTTTAATGATTGGTTAGTGAGTAATTAGAGTTTTGTTTTTCTCTCTCTTCTATGGTGCTTGAGCTACTTATAAAGCAAATTAGAGCCAAGTTTTAAATATACTAGGATAAATTAGGGAGGAGAACAAGATCAGTACCTTATTTGGTTCATGTTTTTTGATTTTAGTGAACAATTAGTTAGTTTTATGGATGTTTCATGTGCATGTGAATCTAGATCTAGGGTTTGGTTTTTTTATTAATTTTGTTTTTGTAAATTTATGTTTGATGAAATTGGACTAGGGTTTGTATGAAAGATATTGGGTAAAGTATAATTGTTGCTAATTATTGTCTTTGAAATTATTTATTGTAATCAATAAATATGTATTTTAATTATTTATGGATAAATGGGTCATTAATTAATTTTCCTCTACCATGGTGTGTTTGTATGCTTCATGTAATTATATTAGATTTATATTCATATATATCTGAAGTATATACAATTATTCTCAAGTAATTATTAATTTGTTTTATTTTTATATATATCTGAATAAGTAGTCCTTTAATGTTTGTTTTGTTGTTGTTGTAAAAGATGGAGCACAGGAACTCTTGGATGTATGGTTTATTAATTTGTTTTGTTGTTGTTGTTTACGTGAAGAGGTGGATAAATTTATTGAAGCCGCAAAGAAACATGCAACGACATTGAAAGAGAATAAGGATACAATTATTTGCCCATGTAAAGATTGCAAGAACCGTATAGCATGGACAGATGTGACTATCATCAGATCACATTTGATTATGCGAGGATTTGTTGAGGACTACATAGTGTGGATTCATCATGGTGAAACGGTTATTGTTAATGACGAGGATGAGGACGAATACGACGACGAAACCATAGAATCTCTGTCCCAATATTCAGCAGAGCTTGATGCACGAATGGATTTCGAGTTTGGCAATGAACAAGGTGGTGATGCTGGTGGTTGGGATGGTAACGACGAAGGTGGTGCCAATAATGATGGTGGAGCACGTGTTGGGATGAAGATGATTTGGAGGACATGATTCGAGCCCTTGGACCAGGGATTTTACTAAATAGCCCAAAAGGTCTAGAAAATTTGAAAAAGGTGATAAAAGCATCGAAGGAGACTGTGTATGGTGTTGAAAAGGGTTGTTCGACACATTGGACATTGCTACGTTTTGTGCTTGAGCTGCTCATCCTGAAGGTTAAGTACGGCTGGTCAGACTGTAGTTTCAATGATCTATTGCATCTCCTGTCATGGGTGCTGCCACAACCAAACTCAGTTCCCGCCAACACATACCAAGCGAAGAAGGTCATAAGTCCATTGACAATGGGGGTTGAAAAAATCCATGCATGCCCCAACCACTGTATACTTTTTTGTGGCGAAACGTTCAAGTTACATGATAAATGTCCCCGGTGTGGGGCTAGCCGGTACAAGAACAATGACCTTTACGGTGGGGATGAACCCTCCACGGGGAAAAAGAGGAATAAGAAGGGTACAAAAAAGGTGGCACAAGAATCTCAGCCCCCAGAGGACACTCCATTAGGCAACGATGCAAAGCAGAGGAGAATTCCTGCCTTGGTAATGTGGTACCTGCCAGTGACCGACCGCTTGAGACATATCTTCCTAAACCCTAAAGAAGCCGCACTCATGACATGGTGGGATGATGAGCGCAAGGTGGATGATGATAAGATTGCACACCCGGCTGATTGTAGTCAGTGGCAAAGGTTTGATGAGAAGGACAAAGAATTCAGCGATGACCCAAGGAATATATGGTTTGGCTTGAGCACCGATGGAATGAATCCCTTCAATGAGAGGATGAGAGACCATAGCACATGGCCAGTGATCTTGACCATGTACAACATCCCAACATGGTTGTGTCAGAAGAGGAATTACCTTCTCCTCACTATTCTTATTTCTGGCCCTAAACAACCAGGCATTGATATAGACGTGTTCGTCGAGCCTTTGATGCAAGAAATGGAGAGGCTATGGAGGCATAGGGAGCAGATGTACAATGCATTCCAAAAGGAGGACTTCATATGTAGAGCAATAATATTTGTTACTACCAATGATTATCCCGCGCTGTTTGCTTTGTCTGGACAGATCAAAGGAAAGACGGGATGCTTGGTTTGCTTGGATGGTACTACATGGGTGTACCTAGATGCATCCAAGAAGATAGTTTACCTAAGGAACCGACGCTTCTTAAAGACAAGTCACAAGTACTGCAGTAAATTGTTCTTTAGATTTTATGACAACGCCTTGGAGATTGAACCCCCTCCGGAGAGACGTCATAACGGAGAACACGTGTACAGAATGGTGAAAAACATACGCGTCGTCTATGGAAAGAAGAATCCGGATGGGACGAATAGAGATAGAAGCACACCTCCTGTCGAAAGCGTACCTTTCAAGAAATAATCGATCTTTTTTCAGTATCTGCCTTATTGGCCAGACTTGGAGGTCCCCCATGCCATTGATGCTATGCACGTGCAGAAGAATGTCTTTGAGAGTCTCATTGCTAGCTTGATGGACACAAGCAAGTTAAAGGATGGTCTGAAAGCATGAAAAGACATGGTGTACCTAAACATGATGCCACAGCTTCACCCAGTACCTAAGGCTAATGGAAAATACACTCTGCCCGCAGCGTGCTTCAACCTAACACCAGACAAGAAGAGAGCTATATGCACTTTCCTGAGGGGGATTAAAGTCCCAACTGGGTTTTTAGCAAATGTTAAGAAGCTAGTGTCGATGAAGGACTTGTCAAATAAACACTGCAAGGCTCATGATTGCCATGTAATGCTGACAGTGCTTCTACCTATTGCAATCAGGGCTATAAAGCCAGAGTTCTTGAAAATGGCCATCACCCGCATGTGCTACTTCTTTTCAAAGATATCACAGAAGACGATTGGCAAGCAAGAGCTGAGTGACCTACATGAATTTGTGGTGGAGACACAAAACCAACTGGAGATGTGTTTACCTCCTGCTTTTTTTGATATAATGCCACATCTCATGATTCACATGGTTCATCAGATACAAGCGCTGGGCCCTTGCTACTTGCATGAAATGTGGTCCTACGAGCGGTTCATGTCGGTTCTAAGTCGATACGTGCATAATCGAGCATACCCAGAGGGCTCCATAATAGAGGGTTACAGTACTGAAGAAGTCGTCGAGTGCTATCAAGAGTAACTAAAAGTATAGAAAGGGATTGGTAAACCCGATTCTCGTCACAAGGGTAGGCTGGCCGGGAAGGGCACCAGTGGTAGAAAAGTGTTCATCGACCATGATTACAAAGAGGTGAGTCGGGCGCATTACAGTGTCTTGCAGAGTACACAACTGATGCAACCGTACATTGATGACCACTTGGCTACCATTATGGCGGAGAGAAATGGTCGTTCGGATGATTAGGTCATGAAACAACACAAGCAATGACTAACTACATGGTTGAAGGACCAAAACATACCGCCTGGAGAAACCATAGACTCTATTACCATCAGTAGGTTGGCAGAGGGGCCATCGAGACAGGTGACATCTTGGAATGCTTATGACATCAATGGGTATACGTACTATACCCACGCAAAGGATAGTAAATATGTGAACCAAAACAGCGGCGTTCGAATAGAGGCTCTCGATGGATTGGGGCGAAAGATCCAATACTTTGGCATCATTAAAGAGATATGGGAACTTGACTATGGAAGGGATATAACGGTGGCCCTGTTTCGATGCCGCTGGATCAAACAACACCAACTGAACGAGATCGGATTGAGAGTCATGGACCTCAAGAATCTAGGCTACCAAGATGACCCTTGGGTGCTCGATTCACGTGTCGCACAAGTTTTCTATATGTTTGACCCACAAAGTAACCTCCCCCCGAAGAAGAAGATAAAACACGTGGTTGCCTCTGGGAAACAGCACATTATTGGAGTTGATGGCGTGGATGATGTTGAAGCTTACAATAACTATGATGAGATGCCAGTATTCACAGACTTTCCTAAGAAGATTATTGTTGTGGAAAAGAACCTCCCCAAAGACATATTGCCATGGGAACGAAAAGGTGTCAAGGGGAAAGACGTTACAGCGGGCTAGCTAGTTGTTGAACGTGGAGTGTTTGTGTAAGTGTGTGTTTGTAAGACTTCATTTATGCATGCGTGTGAGACTATATATTTATGTACGTGTGTAAGCACGGACGGAGCGCAATGGGGGCCAAACTGGGCTCCGACCCCCCCCCCCTTGTCCAAAACAAAAATATCAAATATTGCCCACGAAGCCCAATACTGAATACCCCAGACAGGCAGACAGCCCAACAATAGCTGAGCAGAGTGCCGACTCGGGGACTCTTCTGCAGTTCCGCCATCAAGGCCCTCGTCAACAGGCAACAGCCCCCTGGGCGCCCGCCTCCACCACCACCTCGAGGACAGGAAGGCTGCCATAGCTGCCGAGGCCGACGCTCTCCGCGGTGCCTCGAGGACAGGAAGGCCGCCATAGCTGCTGAGGCCGACGCTCTCTGCGCTGCCGCACGCGGTGCCCATAACGGCGTAACAACAGCCAACAGGTGCAATCCGTCCTATTTGCTTCATTAGAAAGGGTAAACAACATTTGATTTGTCTAAGCTGTAGCTGAGTAGCAACGATTGTAGCTTTTGGTATGGCGGAGATCAGTCGCGGTGGCTTGGTCCCGTGCCTTACGAATACCCTGAGTGGCTGAGTCCCTGACGGCTGACTCCCTGAGGCCTGAGCATTTGACCGGAGGTGCTCTATTTCTTTTCCAGGTGGTTTTGCACTTTTGCTAGATGCTTGATTGAAATAAAAAATAACTGGATGCATTTTTTTATTAGGTACCAACAATGGTTCGCATGAAAATTGTGTCTCTCCATTCTTTTTACAAAAGAAAACGAGATGAATCAGATGTTGGGGAAGAGGAAGATCAAGCTCCTCCAATACTTTAGCTAGGTGATTTGGAACCCCAAAGGCAAGAAGGAAATGAGGAAGCAGCAGCAGCTTAGTTAGATGAATTGGATCAGCTGAGGCAAGGAGAACAAGAAGCTGCAGTTGCAAATGAGTTAGATGATTTAGAGCCACAAAGACAAGAAGTCCAGGAAGAAGCAATTGGAATAGCAGAAGAAGATATGGAAGGAGCCGAAGCTGAGGAAGAAGAAAATCAAAGAAATGAACACATCATGTTTCGAGGCATTGAATTCTTGGAGAGAGATCCTGCATTGCGTCCACAAATTTGGCAATATCCAAATGACCAGAGAGACCAAGTGCGGCGAGCATACTTGCAGTTAGGTCCCATACAACCATTATTGAAGAAATACAAGCCTTCTGGACACCAAGGGCATCAACGCCGTTTCAATTATATTTGGTTCAGTCAATTTCCGTCTTGGTTGGAATATTCCGAGAGCAGCGACCGTGCATATTGTTTTTTCTGCTTCCTTTGTAGCAAAAATATAAAGAAGCGAGGTGGTTTTGATGTCTTTACAGCACAAGGTTTTGATAATTGGAAGAAAGTTAATGATGGGAAAAAGTGTGGCTTCTTAGTTCATGTCGGATCCACACCTTGCTCACAACACAATAATGCAGTAAGAGAATGTCAAGCTATACTGAATCAACCAAATCATATAGAAAATATTTTGGAAGAGGCAACTGACAGGGAGAAGGAAAGAAATCGTCTACGTCTGAGAACATCAATAGCAGCTGTTAAGTGGCTAACATTTCAGTCATGTGCTTTTAGAGGTCGTGATGAGACACCTCAGTCAAAAAATAGAGGTAACTTTATTGAAATGCTAAAGCTTCTTGGAGAGTTCAATCCTGAAATTGCAAGTGTAATTTTAGAGAATGCCCCAAAATATTGCAAATACACTTCACCAGATATTCAAAAAGAGATTTTAAGTATTTTTGTAATGAAAGTCAGGAAGCATATCCGTGAAGAAATTGGTGATGCCAAGTTCTCTATTCTTGTGGATGAAACATGTGATGTGGCAAAGAGAGAGCAAATGGCACTTGTTTTCAGATTTGTTGATATAAATGGTGTTTTACAAGAACGGTTCTTTGACTTGATACATGTAAAGAACACCAAAGCATTGACATTAAAAGAGGAACTATGTACTGTACTGTCCAAATATGGCTTTGACATCCAAAACCTTCGTGGCCAAGGGTATGACGGTGCAAGCAATATGAAGGGAGAGTTGAATGGACTGCAAGCACTTTTTCTTAGAGAATGTCCTTATGCATATTATGTCCATTGCTATGCACATCGCTTGCAACTTGCTCTTGTCGCTGCAGCAAAGGATGTGGTTCCTGTTACCCAGTTTTTTCAACATCTTCTCTTTATTGTAAACACGGTTGATTCATCATCAAAGCGTCATGATGAGCTCCATGATGCCCAAATGGTTGAACTTGCACGCTTGCTTGCTGTTGATGAGCTCGAGACAGGTCAAGGAGAAAACCAAATCCGTTCATTGAGACGTCCAGGAGATACTAGGTGGGGTTCTCACCTAGGCTCTATTTCCAGCCTTATGAACATGTTTAAGGCAGTAAGTTCAGTCCTACAGAATCTAGGCGCCGACTCAACAGCAGGTGCAAACCGTGCTGATGGAGATACTTCTTTCAGGTACTTGACATCATTTGAGTTTGTGTTTGTGCTGTGTATGATGAGGGAAATGTTAGAAATAACTGAACAACTTGGCCAAGCTTTACAAAAGAAATCACAAGATATAGTAAATGCTATTCGCCTTGTGCAAACCACAAAAGTACTTCTTGAGAAAATGAGATCTGATGATGGATGGGAAACTTTTTTTGGTCAAGTTGTTGAGTTTTGCATGAATCATGACATTCTTATTCCAAATATGGAAGAAACATACATTTTGCGTGGTGGCCGTGCTCGTCGTCAACCTGAACATTTTACTAAGGAGCGCTACTATCGAGTGGAGATATTTCGTGCAACCATTGATACCCAGTTGGCTGAATTAAACTTGAAGTTCAATGAGAAGGTGATGGATCTTTTGTCCATTAGTGTTACACTTGTACCAAGAAATGGATTTGCATATTTCCAAACAAAAGGGATATGTAGAATGGTTGAGAAGTACTACCCGTTGGATTTCAATCAGCAAGAAATGATTGGGTTAGAGCGTCAGCTAAACCATTTTACTATTGATGCTTCTACCAATGAAGACATGAAAAATATTTCTACCTTAGTGGACCTATGTCGAGGCTTTGTTAAGACAGGACGGCATAGAATCTTTAACTTGGTTGATAGATTGATCCGTTTGCTTGTTACTCTTCCAGTTTCAACAGCTACTGCAGAACGCATTTTCTCTGTCTTGAAGATCGTCAAGACAAGGCTGCGCAACAAGATAGAAGATCAATACCTTGCCAACAGTTTGCTTGTTCAGGTCGAAGGTGAAATTGTAGAACACTACACCTATGATGATATAATCTCAGATTTCAAGGATTTGAAGAACAGAAGAGCAGACTTTTAGGATTTGATAGTCCTATGACGTTGGACACATATTTTGGCTTGGCTTGTTTAATAGTTTGTGGTCACTTGCATTTTGTGAAATGTGACCCAACTATAAATATATATAACTAGCTAGTTTTAGTCCATAACTTGGTTAAGAGTAGTCAGACAGTCTCTGTAGTCACTTGATATGTGATTAGTTAAATTTATCATAGTATATATGGTTTTATTTCTGATGTCAACATATTTCACTTGTGTTTTTGTCAAGTTGGCCCCCCCTTGATTTTGTGCCGTGCTCCGTCGCTGATGGCAATGCGCCCGTGCAGGCGCCGCGGCGACGACTTGGGCGGCTGATGTCCCGCCGAAGAGTGGAGCAGCAGGACGACGCACACGGCGACGACCAAGGCCTCCTTAACAGCGCTAGCGGCAGCAGCTGAAGCCATGTACGTCTTTCTTGGATGGGACAGCAATAAGCTAGTACTAATAAGCAAGCTTGAGATCTATGTAGAACAAATGAACTAGTTTTACAATGTAGACAGAGTTAAGATCAGATGCTATATATATAAATGGAGATGGGCAAATAAACAACTCAGACACTCAGTTGACAATTGGTGCCTGCAGTACCATGACATGATCATTTCGGTGCTAGCTATTTGTACACACCGAACTAGAAGATCCATCGACCATTAGCATTAGGAGCCCTAGATATGGCTAGTTTATAAGATATAGGGTACATTTGAGACTTCACCCAAGGCATCTTGCAGAAGTTGACATAAATGCAGAAGTTGACGTTCCTTCAGATTCACACATATGCAGTGCTGTTCAGTGAACCTCTGCATGGTTTGTTGGTACTCGAGGAAGAACCAGTCAAGGGCATGGGCCTGGGCACTGGTACGGTGACTGATTCTCAGTTCGAGGTCGGGAACGCTCTTCATTAGTGGTAAACAAAACATTTTCTACCATGTAACCAATCTGCAAATATGGACAAAAGGGGGCTGATCCAGATTTTCTAGCTGAAACAGGCCTGGCTAATACCATTTTCTTTTTCAATACCTTTTCAAATGTTGCTAACTCTAAGGGCTTGTTTTGATACCCATGTCTTTAGCTCAATCCATATATGTTGAAGTGGATTGAAGTGAAAATTAAACTAAGTCACTACTACACTAAGTATTTGTAGGGGCGACTGGCGATGATTTGTAGGGGCGGTTTTGCCAGCCGCCCCTACCATACCGTCTCTATAAATCAAGGGTTTATAGGGTGGTTCCCAAGCCGCCCCTACAAATCGATTTGTAGAGACGGCTGTAACACCAGCCGCCCCTATAATTTTCATTTATAGGAGCGGTTTAATCTAGAATCGCCCTGTCGATGAAATCTGGTTGGCAGTCTACCGAGGGGTATACCCACGATAGTAGATGAATCGGTGGAGGTACGCGTGATACGAACCAAATGGTAACAGAGACACAAGATTTATACAGGTTCAGGCCGTCAGCTTGACGTAACACCCTACATCCTGTGATCTATTATTTTGTATTGATTGTGTATCAGATTCGATATCCCGTCTAAGGGACCCTTGCCTCTCCTTATATACTCTAGAGGGGTATAGTTACAAGAAAAATATCATATTTGGTATTATACAATAAATCACATATTCATGTAGTCTTGCGGTGCACGTCTTGATCTTGTGGGCTGGGCCACCTTTGGGGTGTGGCCCATGTCTTCTCTTGTGGGTACCGGGGGCCATACCCCCACAGCTAGTCCCTGAGTGCTTTGTATCCTTTGAGCAACGCTGTCTTGAACAACTCCGAGCAGTTTGACGTGAAGCCGATCAGTTTAACCGGTGATCCAAGCGGTGGAAGTCAAAGCCGACCAGTTTAACTGGTGAACTGAGTGGTGAAAGTCGAAGTCGACTGGTTCAACTGGTACGTAGATCTCGGACTTAGCCAAGTAAAGCTTACCAGAAGGATGTAAGGGGCTCAAGGTAAAAATTTGAAAATTCTCCACCTTAGGCGAAGTGTAGCCATTGAAAGCATCTAGGCTCCTAGTTGGGTTTCGGTGATTAATGACAATACGAGATTACTATGACTAACGTGTGTTTTGCAGAGACAATTTAAGTTAGGTCATGGTAATGGCAATTGATTGGGCAATCATGGTTGTCATGCCCCTACGATGGAAATCGTTTCGGTTTTCAAAGGATGAACGACATGGTTAAGGATGGACTAGCTCTAAGTGTCGTTTGGTGTTGAAGAGACACTTAGAGTAGTTTATGACTTTGTTTTTCCTTTGGTCGTACTATTAAGGGGGGTATGGACTAGTAGCTTGACCTAGGTGAGTCTAGTGAGTTAGATGTGGTGCACACTTGTCAAATCTAGCACTAGGTAGCTCCAGAGTAGCCCTAAGATCAATTGGAGCAAGCTTCATTCACATATGATTTCGAGTTGGAAGTGAATGGAGGGTCAAATAACTGACCGGAAGCTGGTCTGGTTGTGACCGGACAATGAAGGGTGAGTCCGGTCAGTTCATTTGATCAACTGGAGCCGTCTGGTTGCGACCGGACACTGAGTGAAAAGTGACCGGACGCTGGGTGACAGAGTCCGGTCAACTCCAGAGAGGTTCTAGAGAGGGAGATTCCTGATCGGACGCGTCCGGTCAGTGCTGACCGAACGCTGGTCAAGATCTGGTAATTGACCAGACGCTGAACAGCAAAGTGACCGGACTCTGGGTGCCAGCGTCCGGTCAACATCAGTAAGGTTCCAAAGAGCATTTTTTGTGACCGGACGCGTCCGGTCAGTGCTGACCGGACACAGATCAGAGTCCGGTCAGAACTTAACGGCTCTTTCTGACACAGTGGCGGGGATAACTGACCGGAGCGTCCGGTCACCCCGCAGAGTGATGACTCAACCTCCAAACGTTATGTTTTGAATGAGGGGGTATAAATACTTACTCCACTCGTTCAAGGGAGGTCTCTTGCCTATTTGTTCAGCTGAGAAACACCCTTGAGAGTGCAAAGGAGAGCAAGAGCCTAGTGAGGTGATTGAGATTTGAGAATCCAAGATTAAGGCCTCATTAGTGCAAGGAGATAGCAAGTGTGCAACCACCCTTCTCATTAGGCTTCTTGTGGTCAAGTGAGAGTTCGTGAGTTTTTCATCTGAAATCATTTACTCTTTCAAAATATTGTTTCAAGTTGAAATTGTTTGAATTTCAAAATTTAAATCGTTCAAACAAAGTCACATGACAAGATGACCAAAATAAAAGTTATACATGTTGATGAGTTATACAACTTTTATGTTTACAACATTTTCATTTTATTTCATTTAATGTCAAAAAATTGTAGTCGAAGTTTTAAAATTCAAATTTTTAATTTTTGTTTTTTTTTGTTTTCTATATTGTTTTGACCACAATTGTTTATATATATATTTCTTCATATATAGAATAATACAAAATATTATATTTGTGCATATACACAATTTTTTTATATTACTTTGTGTTTTTATGATATAAAAAATATAGAATTTATAATTTAAAAAATAGAAACTATTTGTAGGGGCGGCTGGATCAGGAACCGCCCCTACAAATGCATTTGTAGGGGCGGCTGGATCAGGAACCGCCCCTAGAAATGCATTTGTAGGGGCGGCTAGATCAGGAACCGCCCCTACAAATCATCCTGACTATATATTCAAGGCCGCACACGGGAGTTGCCTGTTGGGCGCTCTCTTCTTCTCCGATGCCGTCAGGCTGCCTCCTGGACCTGTCCCGACGCCGGCCCCGTGCGCGCCCTCCCCGCACTCACGCGCCCCCTCCCCGCACCCACGTGCCTGCTCCTCCCCGCCCTAGGGTTTCCGACCATCCGACGGCGTGCCTGTGGCAGAACCTCCTAAATTATAGGACCCACATGCACTTGTCACTGTCCAACGACCTTTGACAACTATGCATATGTTCCTGGTAACTTAAGAAGTCTGTCGGATGTCCTCGGGGAACCCCGAATCATCCACGATTTCTGAGTAGGATCATATTACAGAGTCATTGCAGTATTACAACATTTATTCAAATATATACATCAGAGTAAAAACAACGGAAGTCTTACAATAACTTAGTTTACAAACCAGGGGTTTCAAACCTTACAAACTAAGTTCGATAATTAATACAAAACGTAGTAGTGGAGTGGCATTATAACATATTACAGATCACACAAAAAGTTGCCCTGCCCAAGGGCCACGCATTTACTTCTCATCGTTAGATCGAACAATAGTCATGCAGCACGATCCAAAACAGATCTGCTCATGAGGCTCACCTGCAACAAGGGTCAACGAACCCTGAGTACAAAAGTACTCAACAAGACTTAACTGAAATAAGAACTAATAAACTCAGTAATGCAGGCTTAGGGATTCAAGGTATAGCTTTAGCAATAATCAAAGTTATTTTGCGTAAAAGCTCTTTAACAAAATTCTTTAATTCAACATTTAAAACTTCATAAAATCATATACAAAGATGACACAATTCTTATTGAGATCATGAAACTTCATATCCAACACCTTCTCAAATTTTAGTTATTAAACTACGATGATGAACAGAGAAGTGAGTCTCCATAACCAAGGAGAAACAACGATTCGAACCGATTATAAACCCAGCTGGGAATTCCAGACCACACGACATATGCAGGTCCCCGACCTACATATACCAACCTACTCTCGGATCCTCTAAAACAAGAATGGGTCCGCGCCACCTAAGAATACAGTACTCCACCAATCCAGCCCATTGCCACGTGGGTACACGCTATTCCCGCCATCTCTCCACTCCTAGTGCGCGAGTAGCCATTCTCATAATAGAATCGCCAAGTTAAGGCTTATCGGAGTATGTGGTTAGTACTACAAAGTCTCACCGCACACAGTTCAACAACGGACAGACCTTAATCGACATAGGCGGAAAGAAGCCGCTCACAAGACCTCCATGTCTTGTGGCTCTCACACACCAAGTCCGCCTGGTCTAGATTTATTACTTCACATTCTCATATTTCATGATAACATAAGTAACCAAAGTTCCATTTAAAACTCACAGGTGACAGGTAATCACCCGACTAAGCATGACAAAGCATAACTAGTCATTTACGAATAAAACAGGTAATCAAGGTAGATATGGAAAAGCAAGGTTGGTAATGCACCAATTAGGTTTCCACTTGACTCCTAATCACTTAATACAGTATATAAAAGCAAAAGCGATAAAATTTGTAAAACACAAGGTAGGGTTAAATGCATCCGGGGCTTGCCTTCGTTGACGGAAAAGTCCGGTTCCTGTGACGTTCCACAAGTATTCGATCCGACCTCATCAGACAGATTAACCTCCTCCGCAACTTGATTAACTACCACGTGTTCACCTTCGTTCACTACACGTAGTAACAATGCCATGTTTAACATGATGCGGAATATGAAACATGATGCTTGATGATAGATGCAAAAGTTAACAACTGGAATACAACTTTCCTTCGCGATACAGTTGCAAGCCAACAAAACCAACTGACACTAATATCTAGGGTTACGACAAGTTAACTTATTAACGACCTAGGGCTTATGACATAGGTGACTTGATCAAACTGATCTTGAAACCCTATTGGTCACAAAACATGACCAAAACAAGATCAAACCCTAACCCTAACCTAACACTTAGGGTTTGCTTTTATTCAATTTTGAATTAATTTGGAAAATAAGCTCAAAATGAACTTGTTCCAAATGACCTCAAAATTATATGCAAGCTTCCACATGACAAATTAGTGTATCAAAATAAATTTCATAATTTTTGGAGTTATACAGTGCTCTACAAAATTTATGGAAATTACATTTATCAATTAATTGACTAAATTTTGGAACATTAAAAATTTATTCAAATTTTAAGTTTCATATTTTTAAACCATAATAGAACATGTATAGAAGCTACACACAAATTTTTAGAATTTTTGGAGCCGTAATTATTTTCCTATGAATTTCCAAAGTTGCTGCACTATTTAAAATCTAGAAAATAAGAAATCTCCCTGTTCTCTCTCCCTCTCTCTGTGACAGGCAGGACCCGCATGTCAGCGACACAGAGAGATAACGCGGCGGCGCTACCGACTCCGGCCAGCCAAATGCATCGGCGGTGAGGCTTCGGCGAGGCAGACGGTACCTACACAACCAACACCACCCCGCGAATCTACCCCGACCTCTAGAATAGCAGTAGGCACATCGGAGGAAGCTCCACGCCGGCCATGGCGGCCACAGTGACGTGGACACGGCGGCACATGACACAACTCTGGCTACGATGTAGTAGAGGTTAAAGCAGAGCGAGCATCACGCTCAGGAACTCACCATGAACACGACGGTATGCTCGGTGAAGGCGGAGACAGACTGGAGTGGCCTGACCACGGTGAGGCAAGGTCGACAGTGGTTCGGCCGACCGTGAGAAAGAAGAGCGTGGACAACGAGTTCCCGGTGGAGTCAAGCGTCAAGGATGGTTCAGCTGAGCATGCAAAGAACCAGCGGAGCTATGGCAAGCGTTACCGAGGATTGGAAGGCGCTACGGCGACGGCAAAAGCTCAACGGAGCTATGGCAACTGCGGCGGCGGTGAAAACAGAGGAGGAAGAAAAACGACGACGACGGCGTCTCGGTATTTATAACGCGGCTCAGAAGCATAAGGAAGCCACGACGGAGCCTTTCCCCGTGCCAGCGCGACGCCACAGACGGCCACGACGTGCCAGGAAGCAAGCCGAAGGTCGCCGGCGGTGTAGCTTAGACGGTGGACACTGTTCACAGTAATTACAGAATTGCCATTTGTTTTCAAATTCAAATTACTCCCAAATTTGTATAACAACTCAAAAATCTCCAAAAATAAAAGTTGTTCAAAATTTAAAGTTCTACAACTTTGCTTTTATAACCAACCCCTAATTCGGTCTACATTTTGAAATGAACTTTTGAATTCAAATAGGGGACATTTAACGAATTACGCCTTTTCGAATTACTTCAAATTTTTCATAACAACTTTGAAAACTCCAAAAACAAACTTTGTATAACTTGACAAGCTCTACACTTTTGCTTTTGGGCTCAACCCCAAAATATGCTTAGATTTTGAAATGAGTTTTTAGGGTAGGATTTAAATACTGAAAATCAGGGTTTTCTAGAAAATTCAAATCCAAACCAAATTTTTAACTTGATTCAAACAATACAATTCAACACATACCACATAAATGTAAACTTGTTTTAGTGAATGCATATCAAAGTTTGCAATATGACCAAATGCCTTGCAATGCATATGATGACATGTCCTGTTTTTAGTATTTAAACACCCGGGGTGTTACAGTGCCTCCCTAGGGTTTCCACCTCCAGTCCCCGCCGCCGACGCCCGCCCGCTCGCCTCCACACCACCGTCCCCGCCGGCTGCCCGGCCCCGGACACCGCCTGTCCCGGTGGTTGGCCCCGGCCAGCCGGCCACCCTAGGACAGCATGTGCGCCCTAGGACAACCGTCGGAATCATCACCGAACATATCCAAAAGGTGTCTCCTTCCACCCTCCCCTTCCCTGAGACCCTGAAGATCCAAAACTTGCTTTGTTTTTCTTTCTAGATGCTGGGTTGGTTCCAATTAGTGGATTACTAGAGATGCTAGGTTTTCATTTCTAGATTTCTTGGTGGATTTTACCAGCTTTGTTTGAAGTGGATCACACCTTCACCGTAGTCAGGGAACCCTCAAGAAAGCAAACTGAAATAAAAATCTCTCCACTTCCTTTTGAAGTAGTATTTTGTTTGGAGTCATCCAACAATGATGTGATGTCATGTCTGGTTGGATTATTCTTGATTTCAGTTTACATGTTTGTATGAAAGCAGGTTAGCTGTCAATGAGTTTTTATTGTGGTATAGTGCCAGCTATTAGCAGATTGTAACTTGTGTGGGGAACACGACTTTCTTCTAATAGGCTACTTTAAGCGCGTTTAGTGAATGTCTAAAATGTTTTATGTAAAGCACCTGCACTTGTTGGTTTCATTAAGGATCGGTAGCATGTATGAATCATTGTTTCTAGTTGGCATGCAACCCTGTTTGTCTAGGTAAGAACTCTAAAAAATGTGCATGTGTCTATAGATCAGAGCCTCGAGGATCAGAGCAAAACTAAGGGCGTGTGTCTCTATAGTGTGTACTGCACATCGCCATGCATGATAGCAGGTTAGTCACTAACATGTTCCTTGATTGATCTGTCAATGAAATAACAGAGTCTCATATGCATCAGCAGAAATGAATCGATAACTCAATTGTAGAAATCTTTTCCTATATGTGTTCAGATCATTTCAGAAGCTTGAAAACTAAGCCACCTTTCAGTTAGCTAGTACTCAGTTAGTACTGTTTGGTCTCATATGCATCAGAAGCTAGTACTATTTGGTCTTAGTTCTCAACTTTGAAGGAAAGCCACCTTTCAGTTAGCTTGCTTTGTTAAGTTTATTAAATAGTTCTGACCCCCTTCCTATTGGCATTAAATTTCTTTGCTTTGTTCTGTTTACCAAGCTATTTCAGGTGTCGATCTATAGCATGTTTTTAGTACTCAATTACACATGAGAACTGAGCACATTTTACTGCTCAAAACAATGAACTTGACATAGATTTAATTTGTCTTTCTCATTCTGATTCTGCTAGACCTAGATGTATACATATGTCACCAATTTCTCCTGAATATGGTACCAGAACCATGCATAAACAACTGTTATGATAGAACTGTATTGTTAGTTCTTCTCCAGTTCATTCATAGTTCAGTGATGAGAAACAGGAGGTGTTCAGTAACACATTTTTCAGCAGTAAAAAATAGGAACCAAGAAACCCATGAATCCAAATTCAGCACTGCTTTCAGCTTGGCAATACACAAATGATTAGAGTCCAGATTGGGAAACAATTAGTGGTTTAGTTAGCATAGCTGCTCCACACACACTTTCACATGTTAAGTACTTGTCTGTTGTCCCATTCAACAGTATCTTACTCTGATAAACCCTCTGAAATTGGATAGCTGGTTAGCAGGAGTTATTTCAAGTAATGACATTTCTGAAGTTAACTTTCTGTTGCTCCACACACACTTTCAGTTGTGATTCTGTTGTGCTAAAAACAGAACATGGAGGGGAAATTCCTGCTCTAGCATGGGACTAGAATCTAACTGCTCCAGATGTAGTGATCTCCCTCTGTTCTAAGCTACTTGATAAAACAAAAATATAGAGCTGCCCTAGGATTTATTACACGCTTTTGCTGCTTTGCGGTGATTTGGCTGGCCTGCCCCTCGCCCTTTGGCTTGCCTATTCAGCTCTGGCCACATCAACTCGCTGCTACGACGAGCACCATCTACGAGAACCCTAGAGCACAACCCTCTCCCCCACATCCTACTCCATGGTGCAACTTGAGTCAGTTAGTGCAACTTGCAAGAAGGCTCACTGTTTTTAGAAATGCCCACTACTTTTAGATATGTGCATTGTTGCTTGAGCTTGTTTAGATATGATAGTGAAATAGTGGGCAATGCGGTCATCAGCTTGTGTGCTTTTTTGCTATATTATTAATTCCAGCATGAAACTTAGATGGCTCTTGAACTCTTGAAAATAGACTGTTTTATATATGCCAACTGTTTTAATATATGCCCACTGTTTTATATATGCACAGTGAGTCTTCTTGCAAGTTAATAAATCATATTTCCTCCATTGCTCATTTAAACTGTCAACAAATTGGCTTTATTTCCTATCACATTGTCAACATGGTACTACTGCTGCTTGTATTCTATCACATTGTTCTTATTAATGGCTTTATTTCCTGGAACACATTGGCTGTTCTACTACTACTATACTACTGTCCTACTACTACTACTATACTACTCTAGTGTTGGTTGTTGCTCTGCCCTCTTCCCTATACTCTTAGAAACTACTACTGGTACTAGCTGGCTGCTAGCTACTCTGCTTGTTGCTAGCTACTCTCCTACTACTACTAGCTGGCTATCTAAGTTACCAGATTTTGATCTGCAGGGGTCTTCCAACCATGTGGCAGTAGTCAACTATTTTTTGGCTATTTTTTCTATCCTCTATGTTTGGGAAGCAGCAGCTGCTTGTTTTTACACATTTTCCTCTCTATGTTTGTTAAGCAGCTATTGCTTTTTTTTGCCAAATCTCTGCTCTCCTCTCCTCTCCTTTGTTTTGCCGATGATGAAATTGTCTAAGTCCATACATTATATGGAATATGAGCTGATGATCAAGAACTTGTGAGGAACTTGGCATCATTAGCAGCCGCCCCTACATTACCTTCTCCTCTCTTCTCTGTTATGATGCCTTGATGCTCCAAGTTCAAGATCAGATGATGATTGACATGTTTCTGAGGCCTCTACTACTGCTACTTCTCGTTTTTTTGACATATTGTTGTTTTATAGGACTACTTTGTTTTATAGACATTTTTTATTTCTTATACCTTCTCGCGTACCTAAAGCACACTTTCTTGCATCTATTAGAACAAAGCGCAAAATAATGTCGCGGACACCAGACAGTGCAGCCCGATGCCCTAAGCATGATGAGCAACCAACCGTTGAAAAGCAAGCACTAGAGGACCAGCTTACTCAGGAATAGTTCGATAACGAGGTAGAAAAGGATCTAGAAGTGATGCTTACTCTGGAGTAGTGTGACAAGGAGGAAGGCCCCGAAGGAGAGGCTGCTGAAGGTGAAGAAGAAGAGGATGATGATGATGATGACTCAAAAGAGGGATATGAAAGTCCGGAGGATCCTTTCCCACGTGAAGCCAGAAGGAGGCCAACGGAGGAAGATTAGGATAAGGATTTTGACCCAAACAAGGAGGTAGGGAAAAAGCCTTAGCTTGTAAATTTTACTAAAGCTTTGGCTATGTTACCTCTACTAACACTTTGACCTGTCATATATACAGGTCCCTCCTAAAACTCGGAAAAGACGACGTAGAGGAAAAGAGAGCAGAGGCAACAACCACAGAGATGGATCATGATGCCTCTGCTCCACAAACTCAAGACACAACCACGACTACCAAGCCTAAGAGGAAACGAGGGGATAGAAAAGGAAATCTATATCCAGATAAGGCATGCTATGTGATAACAGAGGTCGGGCTAGCAGAGGAGATCCTTGAGCCGAAGGAATTAAGAGAAAAATCCTGTAATGCGATCGGGGCCCTAGTAAGAGATAAATTGAACCCAGCAATCCCTAACTGGAAAGAGGTACCAGAGAACACAAAGAATGCACTATGGGATAGGCAGCTGAAGGTCAATTTTAGATTTCCGGAGGGTAAGCACGAATTGGTAAAAAATGCTATCAGGATGATGGGAGAGTCATTCCGACGTTGGAGGTCAGAGCTCAATACGAAGTATATCCAAAAGGGGTTAACTCCCTTCAACAAGTTCGACAAAATAACTCCTAGTCAATGGGAGGAGGTCGTGGCTCAGAAGACTTCACCGGAGGCATTGGAGCTCAGTGCCCGTAACACCGAGCTGGCGAAGAGGAACAAACACCACCATCATCTAGGCCCCGGTGGCTACTATGCCAAGGAAGAGCAGTTTAGGAAGATGGACAAAGAGGCCGCAGCTGCTAGGAATATCGATGTGACAAATTTGAAGGTACGCTCAAGGAACTGGATATATGTGAGGAGTACAGAATCATCCGGCAGTAATCTTAAATTTGATAAGCCAAAGACCCAAGAGGCGGTATCAAGGATACTAAAATATGCTGAAGACAAGGAGAAGGGCTCATTCAATCCTCCAGAGAGAGGGATGAGCTTAGCCTTGGCTTGGGAAATAAGGAGCACACATGCCACACCAGGGGGCTAGGGAAAAGGATGACCTGGAAGCAAGGATTCGAAGAGGACAGACACATGTACAAGAAACATGGCTAAGATCAGGAGACTAGTCTTGAGCTCCAAGTGAAGGCTCTAGTTGCGAAGGCGCTGGAGGAGCAAGGACTATCTATGGAGCCACGGATATTAGTGATGCCACCGGGAGAAGTGGCATTAGTTGGCAGCCCTCCGAAAGTTCCTAGCAGCCAAGGTTCCACTGCAGCCACAACCCCAGTCGATCACATACGGGAACCAACTAGTTGCACCTTGGTGTTTCTCAGCGGCCGACAGAACACTGTGATGGAGGTGGCAACGGGTGTGGCACATCCTCTCAGTGGCTTACACCACAATAATAAGATACCTCCGGACTATACTAGGGTCGAGGTGCATACAGTGAAGCCCGAGTTCATGCAGTGGAGGATAGACTATGCAACTCCCGAGGGGCTGGTGTTACTCGGAGACATTATGGGGAAGTTCATCCTCTAGCACAAATGGGACATTATATTGACTGCTTCTTCGCCGCCTCCCCCTCTCCTAAATTTGGAGCGAGTTGTTGAGGTCGGGGAGATATTTTCACCGTCTCGTGACCCCCACATTCCTAAGATGCCATATTCTTCCTCGCCTCCTAGCGAGCATGTGCCTGATGAGATGCCACAGCCTTCTCCAGCTCATACCGAGCAAGTGCATCATGAGATACCACAGTCTTCTCAACAAGCACAGCCGATACATGAACAACGAGTGCCTCCTGAAGAAGCTACAGCACAAGAAGATGAGGACGTGCCTGAATGGGAACTTCAAAAGAAGCATCCAATCACCATAAGGCCAGTTTATGTTCCGATCAAAGACGTCTCGTCGGTGTCTAAGTGGTATTCCCATGACCAATTCAAGCCTAAGAACCAAGTTAAAAAAAGTCCCATCACGGGGTTCTGAGGAGGCCGTCACTAGCAAACTCCACCAAATTGCAAAGCAGTATCCAAATGTTGATGCCATCGAATGGTCAAAAGATTGCCCGAAAACATATGAAAGAGGCAAGCCCTTCCTACCAAACTAGGACATCCAACGCCTACCACTTGGAATGAGAAGGTTCCATGATTGGTACTTGCGTGTTCTCCCAAAGAGCAAAGATATCATACAAGCATGCTTCCCCACCGGCACATTTGGAAGCCCAGTCGGGAAAATTATCTTTGACTTCAATGACATGCAAACATGCTTTCACCTAGGAGAAATGGAGATGAATCTAATTCGCACGTGGTGCCCGTAAGTCCTTGTCCTCCCGATATGATATGAATGTAATCTTTGAATTTTGTTGTAACTAACCCACGCCATGATTTGTAGAATGCAAGTGCACATTGTCAAACAAATGCCAAGTGTGAAAGCTGGGTATGTGGACCCTCAAGCTATAGCCCAAACAAATTTCAATTACCCTAAACGGTGGACACTGGATGCCAAAGAGCACATCCGTACGGCGAAACTAAGGGAAGAGTCCCTTAAGGTTGCGGCATACATTGCCCTGGCTTTCAAAAATCTCCAACAACACTCTACTATATGGCTACCATACAACTTCAAGTAAGCTCAACTCTATACTTAAAGCTTTGTTCGATATATTTTATTCGATGCAAAAGAGCTTATCTAGTTCTATGATTAAATCCATGCAGCAATCACTGGATTTGTATAGCTGTCGATGTCGGGAGGAGCATGGCATGGGTCTTTGATTCATTAGATAAGGACACGGTGACATACAAAGACTTCATATCGATTCTCAAGATGTATACATATCGACAATCCTCATTAGCTTATATGTTTGTATACATACTTGTAACGTTCACTTTTGGATACTAACAAGTTGTATTTGCTAAAATAATTCGAACAGGGCATTTAGGTTCTATGTCACTAATCATCATGGAAGGCATGATCCAGCAAGGAAGGAAAAGCTGGCTATAAAAACACTATGTGCGGTAAGTGTAACTTACTTCTTCAGTACTCCATTACATGGCTGTCAAAAGCATTACTTAACATTTTCATATGCAAAATACACAGTGCCCGAAGCAGAAGCCTGGGAGTGTACATTGTGGATACTATATATGTTCTATAATGAGTAACACCAGTGCCTACAGGAGACACCCCTTAAGGGTAAGTTTGAACCTCTTCACCCGTAGTATAAAAACTTCGTAAATGGTATGAAATACTAAACCAAAACTTGTTCTCTTGTAGTGGAGAGAAGAGAAAGGAATGAAAAGAGACCCATACAAGAATGACCAACTCTTAGAGCTCGTCGGCGACCTTTGCAACTTCATATTGGACTAGATTGTACACGTCAGAGGCGCCTACCATGATCGAGAGTCTGAGTTAGGTACAAATCCTCAGTACCAACACCTTCGTGAGACTGAAAGGCTAGCTCTAGGACGTTGATAACAATGTGTATGGAATTTATATATTTAATGATGGATTGTATATATTCTTGTGAATTAGACTTGTAATTGTAGTTTATAGAATACTCTTGTGCTTGTAGTCGCGGTCGCGGGGCGTTTGGCAACGCGAACGCTGGTCGCGGGCGTTCGGCAACGCTGAAAGGTCCTAATGGCTAGAGGGGGGTGAATAGCCTAATAAAAATTTCTACAACAACACTTAACAAAATGGTTAGACAATTATGAGGCGAAGCAAGTGTTGTGCTAGCCTACTCAAAATGCAAGCCACCTACCACAATTCTAGTTTAGATAGTGTCTATTCACACAATAGCTATGACACTACCCTATGTTAGTGTGCTCTCGAAGGCTAACTAAAGAGCCACACCAACCATGCAAGCAAGCTCTCACAACTAGCTACACTAAAGAGCTTGTCAACTAGTTTGCGATAAATTAAAGAGAGTGATCAAGAAAGTTATACCACCGTGTAGATGAAGAAACCAATCAATCACAAGGATGAATAACAATGAAGACCAATCACCTCGGAATCAATGATGAACACAATGATTTTTACCGAGGTTCACTTGCTTGCCGGCAAGCTAGTCCTCGTTGTGGCGATTCACTCACTTGGAGGTTCACGCGCTAATTGACTTCACACGCCAAACCCTCAATAGGGTGCCGTACAACCAACACAAGATGAGGATCACACAAGCCACGAGCAATCCACTAGAGTACCTTTTAGCTCTCCGTCGGGGAAAGGTCAAGAACCCCTCACAATCACCACGATCGGAGCCGGAGACAATCACCACCCTCCGCTCAACGATCCTCGCTGCTCCAAGCCGTCTAAGTGGCGGCAACCACCAAGAGTAACAACCAAAACCCGCAGCGAAACACGAACACCAAGTGCCTCTAGATGCAAATACTCAAGCAATGCACTTGGATTCTCTCCCAATCTCACAAAGATGATGAATCAATGATGGAGATGAGTGAGAGGGCTTTGGCTAAGCTCACAAGGTTGTTATGTCAATGTAAATGGCCAAGAGAGTGAGCTTGAGCCGACCATGGGGCTTAAATAGAAGCCCCCACGAAATAGAGCCGTTGTACCCCTTCATTGGGTATTGATCGGGGTGACCGGACGCTCCAGTCCTACTGACCAGACACTGCTCCTCAGCGTCCGGTCGCCCAATGGCGGCCACGTGTCTCCTGCGTTCAACGATGATCGTTTGATCTCAACGGTCGAAATGTTGACCAGACGCTCCAACAGAGCTGACCGGACGCTAGACCCTCAGCGTTCGGTCGTTTACAGTAAGGGCCCAAAACGTGTTTTTGCCGATCGGACGCGTTCAGTCATGCTTGACCGGACCCTGCCAGCGTCCGGTCACACTGTGACTTCTTACAGTGCTAACCGACAACACGACCGGACGCAGCCCTTCAGCGTCCGGTCGCTGAGCGACCCAGCATCCGGTCCTTTGATCGACGCCAGCATCTTTGCGACCAACTCTATTTCACCTCTAACTTCTTCACCCTTGCTCAAATGTGCCAACCACCAAGTGTATCACCTTGTGCGCATGTGTTAGCATATTTTTCACAAACATTTTCAAGGGTGTTAGTTCTCCACTAGATCCTAAATGCATATACAATGAGTTAGAGCATCTATTGCACTTTGATAACCGCATTCCGATACGAGTTTCACCCCTCTTAATAGTACGGCTATCAAACCTAAATGTGATCACACTCTCTAAGTGTCTTGATCACTAAAATCAAATAGCTCCTATGGTTTATACCTTTGCCTTGAGCTTTTTGTTTTTCTCTTTCTTCTTTCTAAGTCCAAGCACTTTGATCATCACCATGGCATCATCTTCATCATGCTATGATCTTTGTTTGCTTCGCAACTTGGAGTGTGCTACCTATATCATGATTACTTGATAAACTAGGTTAGCACTTAAGGTTTCATCAATTCACCAAAACCAAACTAGAGCTTTCAAACGCGAACGCGGTTCAGAATGTTGGTCGCGTGGCGTTCGGCAACGCGAACGCGGTTCGGAACGTTGGTCGTGGGACGTTCGGCAACGCGATTTTGAATTGTAAATTTGAATTTTTTTTTGTGGGAAAACGTACTGTAGGGGCGGTTCTAGATTGAACCGCCCCTACAAATACCTGTTTGTAGGGGCCGCTGGTACTACAGCCGCCCCTACAAATCAATTTATAGGGGCGGCCTGGGTGGCCGCCCCTATAAATACATGATTTGTAGAGACCCTTGCGTAGGGACGGTTGGGCAAACCGCCCCTACAAAGGGTTATCAGCCGCCCCTAGAAATGCTTTTTATAGTAGTGTACATCATCGTATTAGAATAACATACCCGTGGAATATGCCTCTTGGTATCTGGATTAGTGGCAATAGGATATACAAGTCAGTGTACAAATTGATTTGGATCCGATAAGCTGAAAAAAAAGGCAAGTTAGGGTCCCTGCCGGCCCACCATGAACCGATACTTCCAATCGGACTGCCAAGGCGCCGACAAGTCTCCAGTCGGTTCTCAGTACTTGTTACTGTTTAGTCGGCTGCCACGTCATCTAAATCTATAATTATTTATTTAAATAATATTATTTCATTAAAAAATTCCGACTAACTAGAGTGAGGACTGACACACTTAGCTAGACACCATATATGATTGGACACATGAGATGACAAGACCAAAAACTCTACGCGCCCTGGGTCAGTTCTTGTAGCAGGTGTTCTGGCAGTCCCTCATGCAGTACTCCACAGCCCTGTCGTAGTAATTCCGGCAACTAAAGTACTGGGGTAATACACCGCTCCAGCACCCTTGGCAGCAGCTGGTTGCGTTGGCGTTGTCGCAGGGGCAGTGACCATAGCCGCAGCCGCTGTTGACGCAGAGTCGCCGGGGCAGACGTGGCTAGTGCAGCTGTCGTAGCACCCGTTGAAGTTGGTGACGTGGTCGCTCTCACACTTGGCAGATCGGACTACATTGCGAGGCGTAGTCACTGTAGTTGCAGTTGACGGGCGCCGGCGTTGGTGCTAGCGTTGGTGCTGGCACCGGTGGCAGCGTCGGCGAGGGCGGTGGCACCGGTGGCAGCGTCGGCGGCGGCGCACTGGTGGTGGCAGTGTCGGCGTCGGCGTTGGTGCTGGCAACGGAGTCGGCGACGGCGAGGGCCCCGTGTAATTGCAATCACGGACGGAGCGCAATGGGGGCCAAAGTGGGCTCCGGCCCCCCCTTGTCCAAAACAAAAATATCAAATATTGCCCACGAAGCCCAATACTGAATACCCCAGACAGGCAGACAGCCCAACAATAGCTGAGCAGAGTGCCGACTCGGGGACTCTTCTGCAGTTCCGCCGTCAAGGCCCTCGCCAACAGGCAATAGCCCCCTAGGCGCCCGCCTCCGCCGCCGCCTCGAGGACAGGAAGGCCGCCATAGCTGCCGAGGCCGACGCTCTCCGCGCTGCCTCGAGGACAGGAAGGCCGCCGCAGCTGCCGAGGCCGACGCTCTCCGCGCTGCCGCGCGCGGCGCCCGTAACGGCGTAACAACAGCCAACAGGTGCAGTCCGTCCTATTTGCTTCATTAGAAAGGGTAAACAGCATTTGATTTGTCTAAGCTGTAGCTGAGTAGCAACGATTGCAGCTTTTGGTACGGCGGAGATCAGTCGCGGTGGCTTGGTCCCGTGCCTTACGAATACCCTGAGTGGCTGAGTCCCTGACGGCTGACTCCCTGAGGCCTGAGCATTTGACCGGAGGTGCTCTATTTCTTTTCCAGGTGGTTTTGCACTTTTGCTAGATGCTTGATTGAAATAAAAAATAACTGGATGCATTTTTTTATTAGGTACCAACAATGGTTCGCATGAAAATTGTGTCTCTCCATTCTTTTTACAAAAGAAAACGAGATGAATCAGATGTTGGGGAAGAGGAAGATCAAGCTCCTCCAATACTTCAGCTAGGTGATTTGGAACCCCAAAGGCAAGAAGGAAATGAGGAAGCAGCAGCAGCTCAGTTAGATGAATTGGATCAACTGAGGCAAGGAGAACAAGAAGCTGCAGTTGCAAATGAGTTAGATGATTTAGAGCCACAAAGACAAGAAGTCCAGGAAGAAGCAATTGGAATAGCAGAAGAAGATACGGAAGGAGCCGAAGCTGAGGAAGAAGAAAATCAAAGAAATGAACACATCATGTTTCGAGGCATTGAATTCTTGGAGAGAGATCCTGCATTGCGTCCACAAATTTGGCAATATCCAAATGACCAGAGAGATCAAGTGCGGCGAGCATACTTGCAGTTAGGTCCCATGCAACCATTATTGAAGAAATACAAGCCTTCTGGACCCCAAGGGCATCAACGCCGTTTCAATTTTATTTGGTTCAGTCAATTTTCGTCTTGGTTGGAATATTCCGAGAGCAGCGGCCGTGCATATTGTTTTTTCTGCTTCCTTTGTAGCAAAAATATAAAGAAGCGAGGTGGTTTTGATGTCTTTACAGCACAAGGTTTCGATAATTGGAAGAAAGTTAATGATGGGAAAAAGTGTGGCTTCTTAGTTCATGTCGGATCCACACCTTGCTCACAACACAATAATGCAGTAAGAGAATGTCAAGCTATACTGAATCAACCAAATCATATAGAAAATATTTTGGAAGAGGCAACTGATAGGGAGAAGGAAATAAATCGTCTACGTCTGAGAACATCAATAGCAGCTGTTAAGTGGCTAACATTTCAGTCATGTGCTTTTAGAGGTCGTGATGAGACACCTCAGTCAAAAAACAGAGGTAACTTTATTGAAATGCTAAAGCTTCTTGGAGAGTTCAATCCTGAAATTGCAAGTGTAATTTTAGAGAATGCCCCAAAATATTGCAAATACACTTCACCAGATATTCAAAAAGAGATTTTAAGTATTTTTGCAATGAAAGTTAGGAAGCATATCCGTGAAGAAATTGGTGATGCCAAGTTCTCTATTCTTGTGGATGAAACATGTGATGTGGCAAAGAGAGAGCAAATGGCACTTGTTTTCAGATTTGTTGATATAAATGGTGCAAACCGTGCTGATGGAGATACTTCTTTCAGGTACTTGACATCATTTGAGTTTGTGTTTGTGCTGTGTATGATGAGGGAAATGTTAGAAATAACTGAACAACTTGGCCAAGCTTTACAAAAGAAATCACAAGATATAGTAAATGCTATTCGCCTTGTGCAAACCAAAAAAGTACTTCTTGAGAAAATGAGATCTGATGATGGATGGGAAACTTTTTTTGGTCAAGTTGTTGAGTTTTGCATGAATCATGACATTCTTATTCCAAATATGGAAGAAACATACATTTTGCGTGGTGGCCGTGCTCGTCGTCAACCTGAACATTTTACTAAGGAGCGCTACTATCGAGTGGAGATATTTCGTGCAACCATTGATTCCCAGTTGGCTGAATTAAACTTGAAGTTCAATGAGAAGGTGATGGATCTTTTGTCCATTAGTGTTACACTTGTACCAAGAAATGGATTTGCATATTTCCAAACAAAAGAGATATGTAGAATGGTTGAGAAGTACTACCCGTTGGATTTCAATCAGCAAGAAATGATTGGGTTAGAGCGTCAGCTAAACCATTTTACTATTGATGCTTCTACCAATGAAGACATGAAAAATATTTCTACCTTGGTGGACCTATGTCGAGGCTTTGTTAAGACAGGATGGCATAGAATCTTTAACTTGGTTGATAGATTGATCCGTTTGCTTGTTACTCTTCCAGTTTCAACAGCTACTGCAGAACGCATTTTCTCTGTCTTGAAGATCGTCAAGACAAGGCTGCGCAACAAGATAGAAGATCAATACCTTGCCAACAGTTTGCTTGTTCAGGTCGAAGGTGAAATTGTAGAACACTACACCTATGATGATATAATCTCAGATTTCAAGGATTTGAAGAACAGAAGAGCAGACTTTTAGGATTTGATAGTCCTATGACGTTGGACACATATTTTGGCTTGGCTTGTTTAATAGTTTGTGGTCACTTGCATTTTGTGAAATGTGACCCAACTATAAATATATATAACTAGCTAGTTTTAGTCCATAACTTGGTTAAGAGTAGTCAGACAGTCTCTGTAGTCACTTGATATGTGATTAGTTAAATTTATCATAGTATATATGGTTTTATTTCTGATGTCAACATATTTCACTTGTGTTTTTGTCAAGTTGGCCCCCCCTTGATTTTGTGCCGTGCTCCGTCGCTGATGGCAATGCGCCCGTGCAGGCGCCGCGGCGACGACTTGGGCGGTTGATGTCCCGCCGAAGAGTGGAGCAGCAGGACGACGCACACGGCGACGACCAAGGCCTCCTTAACAGCGCTAGCGGCAGCAGCTGAAGCCATGTACGTCTTTCTTGGATGGCACAGCAATAAGCTAGTACTAATAAGCAAGCTTGAGATCTATGTAGAACAAATGAACTAGTTTTACAATGTAGACAGAGTTAAGATCAGATGCTATATATATAAATGGAGATGGGCAAATAAACAACTCAGACACTCAGTTGACAATTGGTGCCTGCAGTACCATGACATGATCATTTCGGTGCTAGCTATTTGTACACACCGAACTAGAAGATCCATCGACCATTAGCATTAGGAGCCCTAGATATGGCTAGTTTATAAGATATAGGGTACATTTGAGACTTCACCCAAGGCATCTTGCAGAAGTTGACATAAATGCAGAAGTTGACGTTCCTTCAGATTCACACATATGCAGTGCTGTTCAGTGAACCTCTGCATGGTTTGTTGGTACTCGAGGAAGAACCAGTCAAGGGCATGGGCCTGGGCACTGGTACGGTGACTGATTCTCAGTTCGAGGTCGGGAACGCTCTTCATTAGTGGTAAACAAAACATTTTCTACCATGTAACCAATCTGCAAATATGGACAAAAGGGGGCTGATCCAGATTTTCTAGCTGAAACAGGCCTGGCTAATACCATTTTCTTTTTCAATACCTTTTCAAATGTTGCTAACTCTAAGGGCTTGTTTTGATACCCATGTCTTTAGCTCAATCCATATATGTTGAAGTGGATTGAAGTGAAAATTAAACTAAGTCACTACTACACTAAGTATTTGTAGGGGCGACTGGCGATGATTTGTAGGGGCGGTTTTGCCAGCCGCCCCTACCATACCGTCTCTATAAATCAAGGGTTTATAGGGTGGTTCTCAAGCCGCCCCTACAAATCGATTTGTAGAGACGGCTGTAACACCAGCCGCCCCTATAATTTCCATTTATAGGAGCGGTTTAATCTAGAATCGCCCTGTCGATGAAATCTGGTTGGCAGTCTACCGAGGGGTATACCCACGATAGTAGATGAATCGGTGGAGGTACGCGTGATACGAACCAGATGGTAACAGAGACACAAGATTTATACAGGTTCAGGCCGTCAGCTTGACGTAACACCCTACATCCTGTGATCTGTTATTTTGTATTGATTGTGTATCAGATTCGATATCCCGTCTAAGGGACCCTTGCCTCTCCTTATATACTCTAGAGGGGTATAGTTACAAGAAAAATATCATATTTGGTATTATACAATAAATCACATATTCATGTAGTCTTGCGGTGCACGTCTTGATCTTGTGGGCTGGGCCACCTTTGGGGTGTGGCCCATGTCTTCTCTTGTGGGTACCGGGGGCCATACCCCCACAGCTAGTCCCTGAGTGCCTTGTATCCTTTGAGCAACGCTGTCTTGAACAAGTCCGAGCAGTTTGACGTGAAGCCGATCAGTTTAACCGGTGATCCAAGCGGTGGAAGTCAAAGCCGACCAGTTTAACTGGTGAACTGAGTGGTGAAAGTCAAAGTCGACTGGTTCAACTGGTACGTAGATCTCGGACTTAGCCAAGTAAAGCTTACCAGAAGGATGTAAGGGGCTCAAGGTAAAAATTTGAAAATTCTCCACCTTAGGCGAAGTGTAGCCACTGAAAGCATCTAGGCCCCTAGTTGGGTTTCGATGATTAATGACAATACGAGATTACTATGACTAACGTGTGTTTTGCAGAGGCAATTTAAGTTAGGTCATGGTAATGGCAATTGATTGGGCAATCATGGTTGTCATGCCCCTACGATGGAAATCGTTTCGGTTTTCAAAGGATGAACGACATGGTTAAGGATGGACTAGCTCTAAGTGTCGTTTGGTGTTAAAGAGACACTTAGAGTAGTTTAGGACTTTGTTTTTCCTTTGATCGTACTATTAAGGGGGGTATGGACTAGTAGCTTGACCTAGGTGAGTCTAGTGAGTTAGATGTGGTGCACACTTGTCAAATCTAGCACTAGGTAGCTCCAGAGTAGCCCTAAGATCAATTGGAGCAAGCTTCATTCACATATGATTTCGAGTTGGAAGTGAATGGAGGGTCAAATAACTGACCGGAAGCTGGTCTGGCTGTGACCGGACAATGAAGGGTGAGTCCGGTCAGTTCATTTGATCAACTGAAGCCGTCTGGTTGCGACCGGACGCTGAGTGAAAAGTGACCGGACGCTGGGTGACAGAGTCCGGTCAACTCCAGAGAGGTTCTAGAGAGGGAGATTCCTGATCGGACGCGTCCGGTCAGTGCTGACCGAACGCTGGTCAAGATCTGGTAATTGACCAGACGCTGAACAGCAAAGTGACCGGACTCTGGGTGCCAGCGTCCGGTCAACATCAGTAAGGTTCCAAAGAGCATTTTTTGTGACCGGACGCGTCCGGTCAGTGCTGACCGGACACAGATCAGAGTCCGGTCAGAACTTAACGTCTCTTTCTGACACAGTGGCGGGGATAACTGACCGGAGCGTCCGGTCACCCCGCAGAGTGATGACTCAACCTCCAAACGTTATGTTTTGAATGAGGGGGTATAAATACTTACTCCACTCGTTCAAGGGAGGTCTCTTGCCTATTTGTTCAGCTGAGAAATACCCTTGAGAGTGCAAAGGAGAGCAAGAGCCTAGTGAGGTGATTGAGATTTGAGAATCCAAGATTAAGGCCTCATTAGTGCAAGGAGATAGCAAGTGTGCAGCCACCCTTCTCATTAGGCTTCTTGTGGTCAAGTGAGAGTTCGTGCTTGTTACTCTTGGTGATCGCCATCACCTAGACGGCTTGGTGGTGATCGGAAGTTTGGTGATCATCCAGTGGAGCTTGTGGATGACCCAACTCAAGTTGTGAGCAGTTGTGGGCGATTCACCGCAACGGAGTGTCAAAGAATCAGCCCATAGAGAGCACTTGATCCTTGCGCGGATCAAGGGGGAGCTACACCCTTGCGCGGGTGCTCCAACGAGGACTAGTGGGGAGTGGCAACTCTCTGATACCTCGGCAAAACATCGCCGCGTTTCTTCTCCTCTCTTTACTTTAAGCATTTACATTTGAGCAATTTATTTCTTGTCTTTACATTCTTAGAATTGTCATGCTAGAGTAGGATTGGAACCTAGGGCGCAAAACTTTTATGCGGTAGAACAATAGGAACACATTCTAGGGACAAGGGGTGAAGTGGGCTAAGTGTAGGGTTTAACTATTGCAAAGATTTTTAGAATTAGCCCAATTCACCCCCCCCCCCCTTCTTGGGCATCTTGGTCCTTTCAGCCACTTAGACTCCGTTTGCGAGGAATCATCCATGACTTAGTCAATAAGGAGGGTAAATCAAGAAAAGAGCACTATATTTACTGCTAGGTGAAGTGTAGCCACTTAGTCCCTGAGCCTGCTGGAAGATGAAGAAATAAATCTTGTAGCAGGGTTAAAGAAAATAAGCCTATAAGCTTGCCAACATCATCTGTCATGTGCGTATCAAGACCCCAGACATGCTACCCAGGATCAGCACCCTGATCCAAACAGCATGGAGCAAGTTGATAGCACACCAATGAGACGTAACGAGATCCGATCGCCAAGGTAGTCCCCAGCTTAGCTGGCGACGCTTGCACAAAGAATCTGAACGCCGAGGAGTCCATAGCTTAGCTAGCAAGCCCCCAGCGTGGCTGACGATGAAGCGACTAACAATCCAGACGTCGAGGAGTCCCTAGCTTAGCTGGCGAGCCCCCATCGTAGCTGACGATGAAGCGACGGAAAATCTGACCAGTTGGTTGGCGAAGAATCGAGCACCGAATAGACCAACCAACTGGTCGGCGATGAAGTGAGCGCCGAGTAGAAGTGAACGCCTAACAGTACGACCAACTGGTCGGCGATGAAGTCCATGAACCTAGCGGTCCGACCAGTTGATCGGCAAAGAAGTCCGAAGGCCAGGTGGTGTGACCACTCGGACGATGATCCTATAATAAATATGTAGAATGAGTAGTACATGATGTAAAAATAAATATATGAACTCGACGATGAAGGCAACAGAGCGGAATAGATAGACATTATGTTTGTATGAAGTGTTCATATTTTAAATATGAGTAACTTCCTGCTAGTTGGTTCTGTATCGCATCACCAGCCCCGACTAGCCCATACTCTATAGCGTAGAGTGCTTAGCACCTGTTTACGCGTAAGAGTACAGGTGTCGCCGATGAGCCACTGCCAACCACCTATAACATAGAGGGCTGGCACTCGTGCATATGTAGGAGTGAGATCGAGAACAGGGCTATTTCTGGTAACGCAAGTGAGATCGTGGCTGGTTGGCGAGTTGATGAAGAATATTTTAAATATATTGTAAACATTAAGTTTTCTTTTGGAGATGTGTTTATATTTAATATAAACTACCCCGAGCTATTACTTTGTTGGTTGAGCCCCCTGGCCCTGGGTAGCCCATAAATCATAACACGGAGCGCTGGAGCTCGTGGACATGTAGGAAGACAAGCATCACCGAGGAGCCGCTGCCGACCACCCATAACGCAGAGGGAAGGCATTCGTGCACGTGTAGGGAGAAGCCAGAGACATGACCGTCTCTAGAGAGCACAAGCGTAAACGTGGTTGTTCGAGGAGCTATTGAGGCGAAAGCGTATGCCATCTTTAAGATGGTATACATGGAGAAAAGTCGTTTGGAGAATAATCATGTAGAGAATAGTATGAAAAAACAACATAGCAAAAACTTTATTAAATATTCATATATAAAAAGGTACTTATCTTTAGACATAATGTCTGGTCGACGGCAATAAAATTGTCCGGCCCTCGAGCTTTCTGGCATGTCGTCATGGCGGCGGTCGTGGTCGTTAACTCAAATGCTTTACTAGTGCTCATCATGTTTTTCTTAAGATGGGTGTTTTCAACTTGTTTGCCAGCTTGACAAGAGCTACAAATCTTATCCTTTTTAAACACAACATCTTTCAAGCCTCTAACCAAGTCATGCTTAACCAATCTATTCAATTGTTTCATTCCAACATGACCAAGCCTTCTATGCCATAACCAACCCATGCTAAACTTAGTGAACAAACATGTAGATAATTGAGCTTCACTAGCATTGAAATCAACCAAGTACAGATTCTCATATCTAAAGCCTTTGAAGATCAAGTTAGAGCCATCTACACTTAAGATCTCTGCATCATCTACCTCAAATATGCATTTGAATCCAAGATCACATAATTGAGCCATGGATAGCAAATTGAAGTTCAACAAGCAACACATTGGAAATGCTCATGTCATTAGATATTGCAATCTTACCAAGCCCCTTGACCTTGCCTTTGCCATTGTAACCAAATGTAATACTATCATAACCATCATTGCCATTGGTGTTGATTGAGTTGAACATTCTTGCATCACTGGTCATATGTTGAGTGCACCCACTATCAAGAACCCAATGCCTTCCTCCGGCTTTGTAATTGACCTACAAAAGAAGATCAATTCTTTTTAGGTACCCAAACTTGCTTGGGTCCTTGAAGGTTAGTGACCAAGCTCTTTGGCACCCAAATGACTTTCTTCTTTGAGCCCATCCATGGTGTACCAATGAACTTAGCTTTCACACCATTTGTACCCTTAGTAAGCACATAGAAAGAATTAATCTTAATTGAGGATACATTAGCATTTTTGCTCTTATTCTTACACTCATGCTCTTTATGACCAACTTGCTTGCAACTAGTGCAAAACCGATCATTGTTTTTCACAAAGCTAGTCATGTGAGGAGCAAAGGCCGCTTTGCCTTTCTTGGGGGTATAGCCCAATCCCTCTTTATAGAGAGAAGCTCTTTGGCTACCCAAGCACATAAGCAAGCGGTCCTCACCACCATAGACCTTAGCCAAGATGTGAGTGAGCTCATTGACCTCCTTCTTGAGGGTCTCATTCTCAACCATTAGTGAGGCATCATATGTGAAACCATCACTACTAGATGAGGTGGAAGTGGAAGTGCTACAAGAAGGGTTAGTGGGAGCAATAATGATAGGCTTATAGAATGATTCATCAAATAAGTCACAAGTTAAGCCTACATTACATGTCTCAACATGCTTCTTCTTATTTTGCTCATCAAGCAAAGAGGAATGAGATTTTTCAAGCTTCTTGTGAGCCTTGCCGAGCTTCTCATGGACTTCCTCTAGCCTCTCATGAGATGCATTGAGCTCATCAAAGGCTTGCTTATGGGCTTTTAGTTCCTTACGCAAGCTTTTGCATTCCCTTCTCTTAATGTCAATGTGCTCTTTAGCATCATTTAGCATGTCAAGTAGTTCATCCTTAGTTGGTTCATCATCATCACTATCACTTTCATTTTTATTTTCATTATCATTATCATGTTCCTCACTACTTCCATCATCACAAGTTTGTACCTTATTGGCCTTAGCCATGAAGCATGATGGAGTGTTGAAGAGAGAAGGCTTCTCATTGATAGCAATGCTTGCAAGTGCCTTCTTTTTTGTGGTCTTGTCATTATCACTATCATCATCATCACTTGAGGAAACATCACTATCCCAAGTGACCATATATGAACCACCCTTCTTCTTCTTCTTGATGGTCATCTTGTCCTTCTTCTCTTTCTTTGCCTTCTTGTCCTTCTTCTTGCTCTTCTTGTTGTCATCATCATTGTCGCTATTGTAGGGGCATTGAGCAACAAGATGATCCTTGCTTCCACAATTGAAGCACCTTCTTGACTCTTCCTTGTTCTTGGATGAAGACTTCTTTCTTCTAGCACGGTAGCCCTTCTTCATCATGAACTTGTCAAATCTCTTGACAAAGAGAGCCATCTTCTCATCATCCATCTCATCAAAGCTCAAGTCTTCATCTTCACTTGATGATTCTTGCTTTGCCTTGCCCTTGGATGATGTGGCCTTGAATGCCACACTCTTCTTCTTGTCATCTTTCTTCTCCCTCTTTTCTTCCTCCTCCTCATCATCTCTATAAGCATCATCGGTCATGATATCTCCCAAGATTTGGTTTGGTGTCATTGTGTCCAAACCGGTCCTCACTAGCAAGGTGACCAACATGCCAAATCTTGCGGGTAAGCATCTCAAAAACTTATGAGAGAAGTCCTTGTCCTCCACCTTCTCACCATGTGCTTTGAGATCATTGACAAGCACTTCCATCCAATGGAACATGTCCGGCACACTCTCATCTTCCTTCATCTTGAAGCTAGCAAATTTCTCCATGAGAATGTATGCCTTTGCACCCTTTATTGCTTTGGTGCCCTCGAATGATTCTTCCAACTTCTACCAAGCCTCATGAGCCATCTTAATGTTCTTGATTTTCTCAAATGTTCTCTCATCAATTGCATCATGAATGACACTTAGAGCAATGCCATTGTTTTGGAGAAGCATTTCTTCGGCTGTGGTGGGATTCTTCGGATCGGCAATTTCAATTTTGATTTCTACCACCTTCCACACCCTTCTATTGATTGACTTGATATATGCGGTCATCTTTGACTTCCAATATGGGTAGTTTGTGCCATCAAATTGGAGTGGCTTCTTGGTGTTGTTGATTTGAGCCATTTTTACACCGAAGGTTGTTAAGCCTCAAATCACGGTGACCTCGGCTCTGATACCACTTGAAAGGTCCTAATGGCTAGAGGGGGGTGAATAGCCTATTAAAATTTCTATAACAACACTTAGCAAACCCATTAGACAAATATTAGGTGAAGCGAGTGTTGTGCTAGCCTACTAAAAATGCAAGCCACCTACCACAATTCTAGTTTCTATAGTCTCTATCCACACAATGGCTATATCACTACACTAAGTTAGTGTGCTCTCAAAGGCTAACTAAAGAGACACACTAACCAAACTAATAAGCTCTCACGACTAGCTACACTAAAGAACTTGACAACTAGTTTGTGGTAATGTAAAGAGAGAGAGTAAGATGGTTATACCGCCAAGTCGAGGAATGAACCAATCAATCACAAGAATGAATATCAATGAAGACCAATCACCTCAGAATCAAATGATGACAAAATAATTTTTTACCGAGGTTTACTTGCTTATCGGCGAGCTAGTCCTCATTGTGGCGATTCACTCACTTGGAGGTTCACACGCTAATTGGCATCACACGCCAAACCCTCAATAGAGTGCCACACAACCAACATAAGATGAGGATCACATAAGCCACGGGCAATCCATTATAGTACCTTTTGGCTCTCCGTCGGGGAAAGGTCAAGAACCCCTCACAATCACTATGATCGGAGCCGGAGACAATCACCAACCTCCGCTCGATGATCCTCGCTGCTTCAAGCCATCTCGGTGGTGGCAACCACCAAGAGTAACAAGCGAATCCCGTAGCGAAACACGAACACCAAGTGCCTCTAGATGCAAACACTCAAGCAATTCACTTGGATTCACTCCCAATCTCACAAAGATGATGAATCAATGATGGAGATGAGTGGGAGGGATTTGGCTAAGCTCACAAGGTTGCTATGTCAATGCAAATGGCCAATAGAGTGAGCTAGAGCCAGCCAAACACCTTATATAAGCGTCCCCTCGAGATAGAGTCGTTGGCTCAATTATTGGGCTGACTGCGGGACGACCGGACGCGCAGGTCATGTGCACCAGACGTGTTCGGTCGCTGCGTCTGGTCGTAGCCTGACCACCATGTGTCCTAGCCGTTTGAAACTATCTGTTGGTGCGCAATGGCTCACTCGCGCGCGCTCACTGGCCATCGACCGGACACTCCTGTTCAACTGATCGGACGCACCACGCGTTAGAGTCCGGTCGTTTCCAAAGAGCTCCCAAAGAGGAAAAATTGCGACCGAATGCGTCCGATCACAGGTGATCGGACGCAGCTCAGGGTCTGGTCCCCACTAGCTTGTTCTGATGCTTGCGTCAGCGTATGTCATAGCCTGACCGGATGCACCCCCAGCGCGTCTGGTCAAAGGACCGAGGGTGGCCTTCACTGCGCACCACTGACCGGATGCAAGGTCAGAGTCCAGTCACTGCCCAAGGCAAAGTCTTATCAATACGAAATAGGTCCTTTCGACCCCAAACTTCACCACCCTTGATCAAATGTGCCAACCACCAAGTGTAACACTTCATGCATGTGTGTTAGCATATTTTCACAAACATTTTCAAGGGTGTTAGCACTCCACTAGATCATAAATGCATATACAACGAGTTAGAGCATCTAGTGGCACTTTTATAACTACATTTTGATCCGAGTTTCACCCCTCTTAATAGTATGGCTATCGATCCTAAATGTGATCACACTCGCTAAGTGTCTCGATCACTAAACTGAAAAAGCTCCTATCAAGTTTCACCTTTGCCTTGAGCTTTTTGTTTTTCTGTTTTTTCTTCTCCAAGTCCAAGCATTTGATCATCACCATGGCTTCACCATTATCATGATCTTCACCGTTGCTTCACCACTTGGAATAATGCTACCTATCTCATAATCACTTTGATAAACTAGATTAGCACTTAGGGTTTCATCAATTCACCAAAACCAAACTAGAGCTTTCATATGTCACCTTCTGTGTTACAAATGCAAGTTCACCTTCCAGGAAAGCATATGGTTGCCTACAAAGCTAGGGATGATCTGAACAATGTTGTGCAAAATCCTAACTCTCAAAGGTCCATGCTTATAGAGTATTTCAGCACAAATATGTATAATTCTGAAGCACAAAAGTATTTATATAGAGAGTTTCTTGAGCACTTCACTTGGATAAAGTCAAAAAAGTTTTGGAAACCTAGAGAAAAAAGTGGTCAGATTGGAAGATTGGTGTATGCCCATACTGTTGAAGGTGAGCGATACTATCTCTGTGTGCTTCTAAACCATGTGAGGGGTGCAACTTCATTCGAGCATCTTAGAAGTTAACATGGAACTACATATGCAACATTTAGAGATGCTTGTGCGGCCTTGGGCTATGTGGAAACTGACAATAGCCTAGATTACTATCTCAATGAATCTGCACAATTTAAGATGCCTTGTGCTCTAAGGAGGCTATTCGCAACTATCATAGTTTTCTGCGAGTGTAATAATGTCCGAGCACTATGGGACAAACATATTGATTCAATGTCTGAGGATTATCGTCGCTCAAATAGCTGCTCCAAAATGGTTGAACAAATGGTGCTTAGAGATATATCTATACATGTTAAAGATATGGGTAGAGACATTACAAACTATGGACTTCCTGAACTAGATGACTCAGGTAAATTGATTCATAAACATTGTATTTACCTTAACATCACACACAACAATCAATATTATTAAAAAAATTAATGCTTCTTATTCGTCAATTTTGCAATGATCCTTTACAGTTTATTTGATTTGATTAGAAGAAGTGTCAAGAGACCATTATAGAGAGCTTACAGAAGAATTGAATATTGGATATGAAGAAGAACATCTAAAGATGATAGAAACACTAAATGTTGAGTAGAGAGCTGGGTTCGATTTGATTATGAATCATGTGGACAAGAAAGTTGGCCAAGTATTTTTTTTTATTGATGGACCAGGAGGAACTGGCAAGACATATCTGTATAAGGCTTTGCTTGCAAAGGTGCGCTCCATGAATCTTATAGCAATTGATATAGCCACATCTGGTATTGCAGCAAGTATCATGCCCGGTGAACGTACTGCACACTCCCGCTTCAAGATTCCCATCAAGCTAGACAATAACACTATGTGTAGCTTTACAAAGCAAAAGTGGTGCTGCCGAATTACTTTGCAGGGCTGCCTTGGTAATATGGTATGAAGTAGCCATGACAAAGAGACAAGTAGTAGAAACAGTCGACAGAACATTACAAGATATAATGGGTTGCAATCAACCTTTTGGTGGTAAGGTCATGTTGTTCGGAGGTGACTTTAGGCAAGTACTTCCCATTGTGACACGAGGAACAAGAGCACAGATCACTGATGCTACTTTACTAAAGTCATATATATGGGACAATGTGCAAAGGATTGGCTTACCCAAAACATGTGAGCTAAAAACGATAGTTGGTTTGCAGATTACCTGTTAAGAATTGGGAACGGAATAGAAAAAACATTTGGTGATAATTATGTTCAATTGCCTGATGATATCATCGTGGAATGGAGGCAAGATTCCAGTAAGAATGCAAATAAAATAAGTTCAAAAGATAGTCCAATTGACAACCTTACCAAAAAGGTGTTTCCCAAACTCAAGGAAAATTGCACCTCTGTAGATTATATGCGCGAACGTGCGATTCTTTCTACTACAAATGAGCATGTCGATGCAATGAATACAATAATGATTGAGAAGTTTCCTGGAGATGAGAAGGTATTCTACAGTTTCGACTCAGTGGATGATGATACAAGGAATAATTACCCTCTTGATTTTCTAAATTCTATTACACCTAATGGGTTGCCTCCTCATGAGCTTAAGGTTAAAAAAGACTGACCTGTTATCCTACTACGTAATCTTGATCCTCAACGGTCTTTGCAACGGCACTAGATTGGTCATTAGAGGATTCTAGAACAATTAAATTGATGCTGAAATAGTTAATGGAGATCATGCCAGAACCAGAGTATTCATACCAAGGATTCCCATGTCCCCCTCTGAAGACCTTACATTGCCATTCAAGTTTAAGCGAAAGCAGTTCCCAATAAGATTGAGTTTTGCAATGACAATAAATAAAGCCCAGGTCAGACAATACCAAATGTTGATATTTATCTCCCTGAACAAGTTTTCTCCCATGGCCAATTGTATATAGCATTGTCAAGAGGTGTTTCTCGTAAGAGCACATGGGTTTTGACCAACACAAATAAGGATGTTGACCCCAGTGGAAAGGGCAAAAAAAAAAATAGTCTTTACAGTTGTATTAGATATGTGATACCGGTACATTCAATACTTTTATTAAATCTTATTTTACTTTCGGAGATATAATACTAGAAACAAAAATATTTATTGTACAAACAAAATTTTCTTGCGGGAAATGCAGGAATGGCCTGAGGTTATTTAGAGCACCAAAATGTTGGACCATGGATAGCTGATCTCATCACTTTCCTTGGGAGTTCAAGACTCCGTTGGAGCAAAGAACACTAGGAAACGTGATTTATACAAATGTACATGCGCACCCAATGATTATGTAAATACAAAACGAGTATTCCTATCTCATATATATGTACTTTTATTATAATATTACATGCAAAACATCTATGTCTCACTTAAAATTATAGCCCAAGATCAATTCTGGATTAGTCTGATCGCATATTTCTAGAAAATGGCAAATACAAACGACAAATGTTTTCTAGGCACGTGCATCTCGCAACGTGCATGTTACAAGTTGACGTATAGAGGATTACTTATTAGCTCTATCTTGCTCCAGTCGTTGCGTTGCAAGTTTGCGTCAGAAGTCAGAAGTTGACGTTCCTTCAGAAACGTGCAGTACTGTTCAATGAACCTGTGCATGCATGGTTAACTCGAGGAAGAACCAGTCAAGGGTTAAACCATGGGGCATGGGCCGGCCACTGGTGCGGTGATTGATTCTCTGTTCTAGATCGGGATCGGAACACTACTCATTAGTGATAACCAAAACTTTTTCTACCATTCAAGCCCCCTTTGGAACACATGATTTTTTCCTATTCCTATGTTTTTTTTATGGAACATGAACTGATTTCTGTGAAATTCCTATACAATTCCTGCGTTCCAAAGGAAACCTCAACCAACAAATTAATATCAGTAACCGGAGCCAGCATCTCTCTTTTGACTGTCACCTTTGGCCAGTGAAACATAAACCATATCATATATCTTTTCCTTGATCTCTTCACCATCCATCCATGCCATCTTTCACCATGAAACCAATGTTTTGTTCAAAGCATCCTTGTGATCCTAACTTACAACCTTTATTTCTCACATAAAATGTTAGTCCACAAGTATTGTCATTAATTATCAAAACCCAAAAAGGACCTAGAAGCTTTCAATGTCACTACATACGACGACAGCCTTTTGACCATCTGGTAGAAGGATAGACCAGCCTAGTTCCCCGTGTATGTGATGCTCAGGCGTCTCCCTCCTTGAGGGAGTTGCTGAGTTCCATGGGGCCAGATCCCCTCAATGGAGATTGTTCGGGTAGCAGCGCCCCCAGACGCCTGGCCTAACGATCGCCGAAAGTTAGCGGACCCTGTGGCCTGAGTTTCTCTGCCCGAACGGGTCTTGTGGAACTCTCCGCGACATACAAAACTCCACGGAGTACGAACTCGGTAGCGTATGAAGTCACCTATACCAAGGGGGGTGAAGGTACCCTAGGTACAGGTATTCATCACAAACTAATTGACTAATAAAATAATTTTAGACCTAGATCTAGTCATAGAGCCGAATGTAATCCCTATTTAAAAACTAGATAATAGACCATAAAAATCAAAACATGGCCACTAAACCAGGGTATGATCTTATTCCTCTACTAAATTCAACCTAGCTAGGACCTTCAAAGATTTGGTCTAATTTCATTTATAATTGTCTCAAACCATGCAAATAGAGAGAAACTCAAGGACCAAATTAATCAAGTAGTCTAACGCTAAACCTTCAAAAAGATGTTAGGAATGGCATGCCTTATCTTCTAGATAAGTTTCCTCCTTCAAAAAAAAAAATTAAGAACAACACCTTGCCCTTAGACTTGCAATTTCGTGGTTGTTGGAGCTTCCCCATCATTCCTTCTCGGGCTACAATTTTGTCCCGAGAACCAGGAAGAGGAGGGGGGCTGCTTTATATATTGGGCCTCGTTAATAGAGCTGCCTCTGTAAATAGTAATGTGCGTTTATAGAAATCTCACTTGTACCACTTTTGAAATGTCCCTTCTCGGAGGCTTGAAAGGGCAAGCTAATAAATTATTGTGTCCCATGGAGGTCATAGTAGAAGTGTGGCTAGGAATTGAGCCGCCTTAGTTTGTTTTTGTAATAGTGACAGATGATCACCGGACAAACACACAAGACCAGTAAACAGAGAATTCTTCAAAGCTCACGTTGCTTTATTTTTTATAGAAGGCTTATATATAATAACTGAGTACATATGAAAATGCATAGAAACGTGAACATACAGTAACATTCACTTAGCTAGGCACCACACATAAATATTATTAGACATGAGATGAAAAGATGAAGAACTCTACGTACGGAAACAAAATTGTTCCAACGGGGAAATCAAAATCCAAACACACACAAACCTTCGGATGGGAAACAATGGAAACAATGCAAGCGCGCGGCGCGCATATCGTCTCATCTCTTACGCGCCCTGGGTACAGTTCTTGGAGCACCTGTCCAGGCAGCTCATCATACAGTACCCCATATACCTTTCGTTGTAACTCCGGCACTGTTGGTACGGACTGCCCACGGTTGTGATAACAGCGTTTTTCTGGCAAAATTCACAGCAGCTGACTGCATGGGGGTTGTCGCAGGAACAGGTGCTGAAGCCACAGCCACTATGGACACAGGATTTGCCAGGGCAGGTATGGTTGGTGCAGCTCTCATAGCACCCGTTGAAGGCGCCTTCGAGCAAGCTGGTGCAGTTGGTGGGGTGGTAACCGGCTTCGCAAGACGGAGTACATTGCGAGGCGCAGTCACTATAGGTGCAATTGCTAACGGGTGCTGGTGCTGGTGCTGGCGCCGGCGACGCAGGCGTCGGCGTCGGCATGGGCGCTGGCACCACCGGCGTTGGCGAGGGCGGTGGCTGCTGCCCCGTGTAAGGGCAACCCGCTGATGCAGGCGGCGGTGGCGGCTGGCCCGTGTAAGGGGGAGTGGATGCAGGCGACGTCGTGGGTGGCTGCTGTCCCATCGAAGAGTGGAGCAGCATGACGCACGCGGCGACGAGCAAGGCCTTTTTCAGAGTAGCAACAGCTGAAGCCATATCTTTCTTGGATGGGAATGGGACCAGAAACTTGAGATGACACGATCGAGATGCTACAAATGGATGGAGAATTGGAGATGGGCAAACAACTCAATCGACTATCGGTGTGCCTGTATCATGGATCATTGCTAGCTATTTATAGGCACCAAACTTTGCCCATCGACCATTATATTAGGAGCCCTATAGACTACATTTGAGACTTCACCGAAGGCATCTTGCAACATGTTACAAGTTGACATAGATATATAAAGAGGATTTATTACTTATTAGCTCTACTATCTTGCTCCAGTCGTCGCGTTACAGACTTACAGTGCAAGTTTACGTCACAAGTTGACGACGCTCCTTCAGAAGTTCAGAGATCCACTCATGCATGTAGTACGTCAATGAACTTCTGCATGTGGCTTGTTGGCAGTCGAGGAGGAACCAGTCAAGGGTAATCATGGTGATCGATTCTATGTTTGACATTGGGAATTAATGGTACTCTTTATTGATAAACAAAAAAAAAATTCTGCCATTCAACCTGCAAAGCATGCATGTAAGCATCAGTACCCGGCACCTAGCTTCTCTTCTCCTTTGAGGAAAGGAGGGAAGAATGCCTATACTAATACCATTCATATAAAAGATTCTATGATTTTATCCAAGTCAAAAGATAGGATTAAGATCATCCTCAAAATAAACTAATAAAAATGCACATGAAATAGATCTAAACTAGCATAAACAGGAGATAGACATGATCACATCCACATAATGATACATAAGGTATGATGATAAAAGAGTTTCAAAATATATATGCACGTATCACAAACCATTGAGCAAAGCAAACATACTTCTCATCCATTGCATCTCTAAATATTTCTACCCTCTGGTAGTCCACACCACACCAGGGGCGGATCTAGGGCATGAGCTTGGAGGACTGCCTATTCCATAGATACAGGGACACCATCTTTTATAGGAAATGGAAAACAATTCAAAAATAGAACTATCCTGGTTTACTCATCACGATTTTTATGACCGTGTTGTAGAAATTTAGAATAAACCAGTGAAGGTCCTATGACAAAGATTGAATAATAAATTGAGTGCATTGCACAAACATTTGTGAGGGTAGTCATAATAATGGACAATACAAAGCACAAAAAAATCAACATGCAGTAGAGTCAGGTTGCAGCGTGGCCGCCACAATGGACGGATGGGTCAGATGACATTCACACCTTGTGCATCTGGAAACAACATAATGCAGTTGTATTCAGAGAATCAAGACTCATGGCACATGCAGTATCTATGGTCTAGGGAAAATGGACCTTAGGTCCATTTACTTCGGATTTTGGTGTTTGATGACCAACACAACCAAATTGAACTAATAAATTTGCAAGTAATTGTTTTGTAGTTCAATAGGATGCAAGACGTGACTTGGACGAAGGCGACATGATGATCCGATGATCAACACCTTAAACAAGACCCTAGAAGCACAAGAGAAGACCCAAGATATCAAGCATAGTCCAAGCACGAAGATAGAAACCAAGCCGGACACAAGATCGTGAAGAAACGAGCTCGGCAGAGGTGACCGGACGCGGCCCTTATTGGGGTCGGACGCGTCCGATCAGTTGCTCGGCAACAGCAGGCGTCAGCAGCTGTGACCGGACGCTGAGCGAAGCAGTGACCGGACGCACCGATGACACTGTTCTTCGTCACGACAATGTTTTCAGCGTGACCGGACGCAACGGCACTGGACGAACGGACGCACAAAGTACAGCGTCCGATCGAGTCCAGAGAGGTTCCAGAGCGGCGCCAGCGCGACCGGAGGCGTCCGATCGAGTGAGACCGGACTCGGCCTAGAGTGCGATCAACGCGCGCGCTCTAACGGTCAGGACGACCGGACGCGTCCGGTCAGGACGACGGCAACGTCCGGTCAGTAGCAGAAAGCTAGGTTTCGCCCCCAACGGCTACTTTCTCGGTGGGGCTTATAAATAGACCCCCCAACCGGCCATTTGAGATGTGGAGAGCTGAGGAAACATACCAAGGGTGTTGATACACCATTTTAGTGATCTCCACTTGCATAGTGCTTAGTGATTCATTAGGTGATTAGCGTAGGTGCTTTGCAAAGTACTTAGGTTGATTAGACCACCGCTTATGCGCTTGCTCTAGGTTTAGGCCCAGTGTTTAGTGAGGTTTGCACACCTCTTATCACTTGGTGCTTGTGCGCACCATTGTTGTACATCGAGGGGCTTGTAGTCTTGCGAGATCACACCAACCGTGTTTGTAGTGTGGCCGTCACCGTGTACCGAAGGGAACACGGCCCGCGACGGTCCGGCCGGAAGCTTGATAGTGAAGACGGCGGGAAGCATCCGGAAGAGGCTTGCCAGAAGGCACACCGGAGACCCACTTGGGCGTGGGGAAGGCCCGGAGCTATCCACGGAGTTACCCGACCGGAAGCTTGGCCCTTGCGAGGGATTCCTTGTGAGGGGCTCCAACGAGGACTAGGGGGAAGCTTGCGCGCTTCTCGATACCTCGCTAAAAATACCGGAGTCGTCGACGGGAGTTTGCATATCTCTACATTGCTCTTTAGCTTCCGCATTTATATTGTTTGCATAACTCATTTTACGGTAGCGATAGCAACACACTAGCAAAACCGTAGTTGCACATTTAGATAGTTTATCTTTTTGCATAGGTTTTGCTAAGGATAGAAAAAGATGTCATAGTTTAGAGTTGAAGTTTTAAGTTGCCTAATTCACCTTCCTTTTAGACGTCACGGTCCCCGAAGTCAAGGATGCTTGTTGCTTGCTCTCTTTGGTCGCTGGCGGGAGACTTCTCAGGCCCCTTTTAGATCGTGATTTGTTTTTTGAGTAATTAGCTTAGAGTTCTCAACCACTACAGCGCGCAGTCTGCTGTAAGTGGTAGCGCCTCTCGCGCTTGTAAGGGGGTCACCTGGCCCCCGAAAACTCTCTCTTCTTAATCAGTGATAAGCCGGGCAATCGGATCTTTCAAAAAAAAAAATCAACATGCTTGCCCTTTCACTCTCTCTCCAGAAATAGTCCTTAATCTTCATATGCTTCACAGAAACAGACCACATATCTATTAACAACTCCCGGAAAGGCGCTGCACGACACCGTAGGTGTGTCATCCAGTGCACTTCGCTCCTCTGCGCTGTCTTGTTTTCTTCTATACTTGTCCTTGCAAGATACTCTTGAATTGTGTGCATACTTCATAAGCTTCCACACAATGGCTCAAAGATAAACTTGTATCAATCGGTTGTGTTCAAGGAATACGTAACAACCAACAAAGATATCTAGGTTTCAGGGAGGATATCTAGCGAGGTTTGCATAAATCTATCCCGGTGTGGGATAAAAAGGTTAGAAACTAATAGAGATGGGAAGGGATAACCAGCTTCTAAAAGTCTCACACCGAACAAGAAAAAAAAATCTTAACCCAACTCACCTCAACATTAATCTGAAACTACATAGTGAAATATTGTTGTCTAGAAAGTATATGGCTCTGGTAGGTGTGATCATAGCAAGAGAATGCATAAGTGTTTCAGAGGTTCATAGCTTAAAGGTTTTCAAAAAGTTCTAAGTTATCAGGCCATAAGGAGTTCTCAATATCCACTACCGGATACAGGAGCTTTGCCGAGTGCCAGGGGCACTCGGCGAAGCCCAAAAAACACTCAGCAAAACGACACTCGGCAAACCCTTTTACGGCAAACGCTAGTTTGCCGAGTGTTTTTTGTCGTGCACTCGGCAAAGAAGTTGTCGAGTGCCCAGAAAACACTCGGCAAACTTTTTTTCGAAAAAAAAACAAGCCGACCGTCGCTACCCTTGCGTCCCGCCGCCACGCCACGAAGCCCACAGCCGCCAGCACCAGGCCGCCACCCTTGCTTCCCGTCGCCATGCCACGAAGCCCGCCGCCGCCAGGACCACCACCACGCCGGTGCCGCCGGGGAAGAAGGCCCCGCCCCGCGCGCGACTGGATCCGCTGCCGAGGGGCCGTCGTGACCCGATCCATGCTCAGTGGCGGGGAAGAAAGGGAAGGGGCGCCGGATCCGTCAGTTCCACCCGCGCTGTGGCCGGATCCGGCCTCCCCGTCTGCCGGCCGAGGTCGAGGGAGAGGAAGAGGGATGTGCCGTCGCCGCTGCTAGATCCGCCCGCGCTGGGACCAGATCCCGCCTCCCCGTGCGCCACCGTCGCCGGATCCGCCAGTTCCGCCTGCGCTGTGGCCGGATCCCGCCTCCCCGTGCGCCGACCGAGGTCGAGGGAGAGGAAGAGGGATGTGCCGTCGCCGCTGCTAGATCCGCCCGCGCTGGGACCGGATCCGGCCTCCCCGTGCACCACCGTCGCCGGATCCACCGGCGCCGAGGCCGGATCCGGCCTCCCTGTGCGCCGACAGAGCTCGATGGAGAGGGAGAGGGACAGCCATGCGCCACCGTCGCCGAAGATCGAGACGAGAGGGAGGTGTCCGCGCCCTGCCTACGCCGGTGGGGGAGAGGGAGAGGAGAGGGAGGAGCCATCGCCGGGGCTGCTGTGGGGGAGAAGGAGAGGAAAGGGCGAGTGAGGGAGAGAGAGGCGCCAGTGGGGTAAGTGAGGGAGAGGAAAGGGCGAGTGGGGAAGGGCCTCCCGTGCGTGCGTGTTTAGGGCCGGCGGGTTTTTTTTATTCATTTTTTTCTTTGTCGAGAGTTCTTTTTGACACTCGGCGAACCTTTCTTTTTGCCGAGTGTTTTCTTTATGACACTCGATAAACCTCTATTTGCCGAGTGTTTTTTGTTTGACACTCGGCAAACCCTCCTATTTGCCAAGTGTTTTTTTTTGCCGAGTGTTTTTAGGGTAACACTCGGTAAAGAATTTGTTTGCCGAGTGCTCGAGGGAATACACTCGGCAAACAAAAAAAACACTCAGCAAATTTGAGGATTCCGGTAGTGATCAATAGTAGAGCTACTCAAAAGATACTAGCATAACTTTTGGGGGTCATCATATAATCACCACGTTATAAAAGAAGAATTGGATATATTAAATTAAAAACATGTTTATGTTCTTGAGAGCAAATGGCCATACTCATGCAATGGATCATACAAATGCAACAACAATAGCAAGATTCATCATATATCTAAAAACTAGTTAAACCCGGCCAATTAGCGTGCACGAAGGCGGGAACACTCGTCACCCATCATCATAAGCATAGCACAAGATGTTCAAATGAATGAAAGATCAAGCATAACCAAGGTGACATACATGCTCAGTCGACATGATCGTGGGCATGCTTCTAATACTTCTTGTGTTGGTCCAAGAAATGGCTTGCATTTTGCTTGTGACGGTTCTTCTTTTTAAGACTTGGGGAGATCGTTGCATCTTGCCTAGTAGAAGCACTCGTTTTTATTTTTGATTGAGTTTATTTAAATGGAAGGGCTAGCGCCTACAGCCACAGGAGGCGTCCGTACACTGCTCCCCATTCGAACACATCGCACCCGCGTAACAGGGCCGTAACAGACAGAAGCGTGCCCGGCTCACCCCGCCTGCGGATGCATGCTGTAGAGGCATCTGTCGGCCTCAGGCGCCCGCACGGTGACCCACGGCGATGCCCGCCAGCAGTAGCAGGCGGCTGCGGCAGGCTACTGTCCCCAGCCACCGGGCTATTGCAACATGTGCTCCCTCAGATCTACTTTTGAAACATCCAGTTGAACATACGACCGGAAACAGATGAAACACTTGGAACCTATGCTTCAAACATGTGTGCATAGCCATATCAACATATGCAACATCCAGATCTACTTTTGCAACATCCATATGAAACACTTGCGCTTGAAACATGCACATTATGCCACATCCAGATATACTTCTGCAACATCCAGATGAAACACTTGAAACATACATCTGAAAACAACTGAAACACTTGAAACATAGGCTTGCAACATGCATATATATTGTCATTGCAACATATGCAACATCTCAGGATCTACTTTTGCAACATCTAGATGAAACACTTGAAACATGAGTCTAAAACGCCTGAAACACTTGAAACACAGCGTCGCCGGCCTACCTGTGGGCAACTGCGTAGCCAGCAAGCTTGCGGTCCCCCCTTCCCCTAGCCTCCGCCGCCCCAAAGCTCCTCTCCTCCTCCTCCTCCTCTTTCTCGTACGAGGGCGAGTACCGCGTGATCACCACGAACCTCGGCGGCATCCGCGCCCACGGCCTGGTCGGCAAACCGCACCGGCGAGGAGCGCCTAGGGCATGGAAGGCAGCACCGGGTCGAAGAGACACGCAGGAGACTGTCGGCGCGAGGGCGAAGCCTGCGGCAACGCCAACCATGGCTGGCGATGGTCGGGTGCGGTGGCAGGTCTTATTTGCTTCGAAAGGAACGAGTGGAGTGGAGGGGATGACTATCGGTGGAGAGTGGGAGAGATAGGCGTTGTTGGGCTGATAGCGCGCAGGCCTAGAAAACGTGGCGTCTAAACGGACGAACGCTCTGAGGAGAGCACTACCGTTATTTAAATCATCCCATTTGAGCCATCCCGTTTGTATCATTAGTAAGGTCGTAACGGTATAGATGGGTAATTTGGATGGATATTTAAGGGGATCACTTTGTATGACACAAAGGTTTGATTTTCCGTTTCCATAACTCCTCTTTTATTATGATAAATTTTCCACGACTGCATCTCAATTAGATTTCTGAGCACACGACCAAACATCTTGTGGCCCTGTTCGCTTCTATTGTAATCTGTCTTTTTTAGCTTGTTTTTTTAGCTAGAACAATATTTTTCTCTTATAGCAAATCAGGCGAAACAGTATTTCGGTTTGTTTTTTCAACGAAGCGAACAGGCATGGGCGAAGCTCAGTTAGACCCAGTGGGTGCCCAGGCACCCAGGCAAAAATCAAAATTCCCTTGTAACTATCAACATTTCACCTTATGTGCACCCCCCATGGCCAAAATGAGGCACCCCCCGCAGGCCAGCAAGCAGCAGCTAGAAAAGATCAAGGCCCAAGCCCACCTCGTAGTTTCCTTCCAGGAGGAGGAATTGCTTTTCCTCCCAGATCCTAGCCTCGGCGTTTCGCACTTTCGCTTGCCACTCATGTCTCCCGAATAGACGCGCCCGCTGCCCGCGCTCGCGAGTCCGCAAGGGTTCGCCTGACGCCGACGCGGTTGCAGGCTGTGCCCTGTCCGGCTCTACGCAGGGAGTAGGCAAGTAGCCGAGTGCCCGGCGGCCGTCGGCGCAACCTGGCACGAGGTGGCCGGCGACAGATATTGATCCAAAATAAAAGGCAAGGCATCAACTCATCAAGCCATCCAGAATTTGAATCATGCTAAGCCTCAATCTGTTTAGGGTTAGTGTGATTTTCTCTCTCTTTTTTTAATATATATTTCTGATAGTATAGAACCGCAATAGTTTTTTTAAGCCATAACGGCAATAGTTTAGTCAACATGTTTTCTACAATAGTTGAAGTGCCACAAGTTGTTGAAAAGGATGATAGAGATTGAAAAAATAGAGATCAGATATCAAATCTTCTAGTATATTTCAAATCTTTTGACTTTGCCTTTTATTTGCATCTAATATTGACTACATTGTAAATGTAGACTCCATTTATATGATCTTAGAAGAGATGGGTGGGAGAAATTATTAAATGAAGTGAACGAGTTTTGTGATATGCATGAAATTGATAGAGTGGATTACTTTAGCGATGTTATTGATTGGCTAGTTCAAGAGCTTGATAGCCGCTTTAGTGTGACAAGCTCTCAATTGCTTGTTTGCTCGGCCGCTTTCAGTCCAAGGGACTCGTTTCATGATTTCATTGTGGAGACTTTGATGACCTTGGGAAAACTATATCCTGATGATTTTAGTATTGAGGACTATTGGTTAGCTCTCTCATCGCTATTGCTAGAAGTCAAATTTTGATATTAAAATATGGTAGTTATGCATTAATTATCTTATTTATTTTAACATCATATGGGTTATTGTAGTTATGGTTAAGTGGTGCACCCCCACCGTTGTGCTCTAGCTTCGCCCCTGCGAACAGGGCAAACATTTTTTAACCGCAGATATGCTTCGACTGTGTGCCTGTCATCGCTGACTCGCAGATAAGAAATTTCAGATTAGGACCTTAAGATTCGAGGTGACTTTCAGCTAAACGACACATCTAGTGTGCCGTTATTTTTTTTTAAGAAAACTATGACGGGATGCTATTACTGTTTCCTATGCATAGATCGAGCGAAGCTGCACTGCACTGCACCTCGGCTTCAAGAGAAAGCACGTAGTCAACCAGTGCGCCGCGTGAGACTTGTGCATTTGCAAAAACAGTAACACACACAAAAAAGAAGCATTCACTGCTATTACTAAATGACAACATATCATGTGTAAATCAATCAACTTGTGTAAACTTGAAAACTAACAATCAGAACCACTAGATGTTGATGTAATGGATAGGGCGAGGGGACTTAAGCGTAAAAAAAACGGCGGGTGAGGAGTTTAAGCGCAAAAAAAATTCACCTCTCACCTCATTTATTGGATTAGCATCCAGTAGTCCTGATTGGTAGTTTCCAAGTTTACACAGTTTAGTTGGTTTGCAACTGATACGTACTAAAGGGTCTTGTAATGACTGTTCTAAAGGTCTTGTTAATTAAAACCGTGCTTGGAGTTTTCAGATGGAGAAACATGGAACGAGCATTTCTCCGACTCCGATATGTAGTCTGAACCATGCATGCTGCAGACTCTGAACTGCTGTCAGCTACTTCTGCACCTACTTGGCCCGTTCAGTTGGCAGAATTTTAGCTGAAACTGGCTAAAAAACACTGTTCTGGTTGATTTGTTGTGAGAGAAAAATACCGTTTTAGATGAAAAAAAAGACGAACGAGCTGAATATGGGTTAAGCCGAACGAGGCCTACCTGATGCAAACTCGATAAGGTTGTTTATCATTTTTTTAGACAATAGGATAAGTTTGTTGTCATGAACCGCAAGCTCGACTATGAACAGACTGCAAACTAGATGGATGTAGGACGGTTGGACTATGCCTTCGCCGAGCCAAAGCATTCCATGGTCACACCTGCAAAACTGTTTGTTTGTTTGTTTGATGGAGCACTCAACATTCAGTTGCCCCCACGAAGTTCCGAATACCAGTATATATGCTCTGGAGTCTTTACTGAATCAAAAAGTTCAGAAACACGGGATACTATGAACGGAACTAGCTGCAAGAACTCGTGTTGTCAAACAAACTACACCGAGAAAATGGTGATTCTGCCATTATGAAAACCGGGCTTCGCAATTTTGCCATCCCGCAAATGGGATTCGCCCGTTTGCCATTCTCAAACGATACACACCCGCAAATATGCCCTGTGGAGGATTTGTTGCCAAATTAAATTTTTTTTACCATGGCAAACTTGCCTACCCGTTTTGCCCCTCCCTGAAGCATCACGGAGGCCTTCTCTTCATGAGTCTCTTCTCTTCATTCACGGGAGACTCACGGTCGTTCCGCACGGGATACAGACGACGCCGCCAAGTCAAGCGAGGGAGAGAGGGAACGGATCCCCGCCGCCACCAGCACCGCCGCCTCCGACGCCGCCGCCGACGGTCCACTGCAGGGCACCTCCTGGGTTTCCCCGAAGCCAGCCAGGCGTCCCGGCTCTGCCGGCCGACGCCGGTGCTGCTCCAAGTGGTGGATGGAGAACTGGCTAGATCTCTTCCAAGGGTACGTATTCTTGCTTTGCTGGTAATCTAACTGTGCCCAAGCGTGTAGATGAGACTCGACAAGTGTAGATGTGGTGGTAATCTAACTGTGCCACCTTTTTATTTCTTTACTAGGCTCGATGGGGAGCCTGACCTTAGCTTAGCACTAGTAGAACCTCCTGCACAGCAAATGCAGGCACCTCTTGTTGATTGGGATAGCCTACGCATCGAGGACAATCGAGATGAAGAGGGAAGAATTGAGATTGTTGATGATGAGGTGATGTATGAGCTGTTGGGGTTTAGGGCTGACGATGAGGAGGCTGATAAGGCAAGAAAGGCAGCCAGTAAAGCTAGCAGTCAACAGAACACCGATACTTGTCAGAGGACTGAAGAAATTGATACAACTGGGGCAGTCATTGAAGTTGATGACTATTTACCAGGGGAGAGGACTGTGGTGCACGATCCAAATCGGCCCAATATGGATCTTGGCACAGTTTATTCTAACATGAAGGAGTTTAGATTGGCGGTGAGACAATTTGCTATAAATAAAGAGTTTGAACTACACGTTGTCAAAACAGATCCTGAAAGATATATTGGAGGTTGCAAGGGGGGAGAAGATTGTCCTTGGCATCTTGTTGGGCGTAGACAGCCTGATGGGTGCACCGTTATGGTACTAACTTTCATTTTGCGTTCCATTAATTTTTTCCCTTCAATAATTTTAAGGCTGCCAATGTTTTTTGCCCTTCTATATTAGTTGCCTTGACTAATTTTTTTGTTGTTGCAGGTGACAGTGGTTGTTGATAAGCATACATGTGAATCAAGTGCTAGGAGGAAGACTACCACACCAACCAGTGCTTGGGTTGCTTCAAAGGCAATACATCTCCTTAGGAAGAAAACAGCTATGGGCCCTAAGGAACTGCAAAAAACTTTACAGGATGACCACAAGTGTATAATTCATTATGATACTATTTGTAGAGGTAGGCAAATTGCTTTGAGAGAATTGTATGGCAAATGGGAAGAGAGCTTTCAGCTGCTATTCAATTGGAGGGCAGAGGTCCTGAAGAGGTGTCCAGGTAGTGTTATTGAGATTGGCATCAAGGAGATAGATGGCAATTTCTATTTCCATAGATTTTTTTGTGCATTGAAACCTTGCATTGAAGGTTTTTTAGAAGGATGCAGGCCATACCTTAGCATAGACTCTACTGCACTTAATGGTAGATGGAATGGTCATTTAGCTGCAGCTTGTGGTATAGATGGTCACAACTGGATGTACCCAGTTGCTTTTGGGTTCATTGATGGTGAGACAATAGATAACTGGACTTGGTTTATGACTCAGTTGCACAAGGCCATAGGAGATCTTCCTGTTTTAGCTATTTCGTCAGATGCGTGCAAAGGTCTAGAAAATGCAGTTAAGAATGTGTTTCCGCAGGCTGAACATAGGGAGTGCTTTAGACATCTAATGAACAATTTCATTAAAAGGTTTGGTGGTGACGTGTTCTCTAAGATGTATCCTGCAGCTAGAGCTTATAGAGAATCAGTTTTCAATTATTTTTACAAGTCAGTCATTGATGCTAGTCCTCAAGTGTTGGTTTGGATGGAGGCTCACCATTACAAGCTTTGGATGAGATCTGGCTTCAATCCTGAGATTAAATGTGATTATATCACTAATAACCTTGCTGAAGTGTTCAACAATTGGATCAGGGACTGGAAAGACCTTCCTGTTGTTGAGCTTGCAGACAAGCTCAGAGAGATGATTATGGTGCTATGGGCGAAAAGGAGAAAAATTTCAGAAAGGCTTACTGGAAAGATCCTCCCAGCAGTGATACAACAGTTGAAAGCCAGAACTAGAGGACTTGGGCACTTGACTGTTATAGATGGTGGAAGTGCTGCAGCTGAAATTTGGGACACCACAAACACTCGCAGTAGACATGTTGTTAAGTCTTCTCTACATGAGTGCACCTGTCTTGAGTGGCAGCATACTGGTAAGCCTTGCCAGCATGCTTTGGCTTTGATTACAAGTGTGCAGTCTAGTAATGTACATATGGAGGACTTTGTGCATGAGTATTACTCTGTTGAGAGGTTCAGGGCAGCTTATAAGAGACTTATAGAGCCATTGCCTGATAGAACACAGTGGCCAGATGTTGATTTGCCTTTTGGGGTTAGGGCACCACTTGACAAGAGGACTGCTGGACGGTATAGAAAACTCAGGATCAAAAGCTTCCTTGAAGGTGGTGGTAGCAAAGGAAAGAAGGCAGCCAAGGAAGCAGCAAATGAGGCAGATAAACAAGCTGCAAATGAGGCAGAAAAGGGCAAGAAAAAAATGATTAGAGGCAAAAGAAAGTGCAAGGGATGTGGAGAATTAGGCCATGGTGAAACAAGCTACAAATGCCATCTTAATGGGACTAAGAAAAGGTAAGACCCAACTATATGTACTTGCTGCCATGACTTGTTTTGCTAACTAAATTAAATACTTTTTTGTCCAAACTTGCAGGAAAAGAAAGCCAAGAAAAAATACAACAAAGTATGGTGAGAATGCAAAAATCCCAACAAAGAGAGCAAAGAAGGGAGGGAAATCTCAGGATACTGCTACTGAACCAACAGCCCCAAATGCTTTCCATGACCAAGAAATCGCACCACCAGCCCCAGATGATTTGCATGCTTTAGAAATTGAAGTACCGGCCCCAGATGCTTCTCTCCATGACCAAGAAATGCCTACACCAGCCCCAAATACACTCACCAGCCCCACAAGGCTCACAAGGGACCAGATCATACAGAACAGCCCCAATAGGGTTACAAGAGGGTATGCTACACATTAATTCTCATTCTTTTATACTTGTATACTGCTTTCATACAAGTGACTCATAGTGCTACTTTTATTGCAGCCAACTGCAAAACCTGCTAGCTGAAGGTGTCTCACCAGACAAGACAGTGCAAAAGAGGAGCCCACCAAAAAAACTCAAGCCAAGAAAACTGAAAACCAATTGAAGGTTTCGGTCTGGAATGTTATGTCCATCATGAAATTGTAACTTAAATTGTATCTGGACATGTATCTCCATCATGAGAATGGAGATCTCTATGAAAACGTATCTCTGGACATGTATCTATGTATCTGGACCTTATTTAATTTATTTTGACCTATGTTATTGTAACTTAAATGCTACCTATCTTGAATTTATCTGGACATGTACTTTGCTGGAATGTTATTGTGATCATGAAATTGTGTCAAAAGTCTGTCCAAATTCTATTGAAAGCCGGCCGGGATGGGTTATTTTCCCAGAACAAGCTTTGCGCGGCAAAACTATGAAATGATGATCACCAAAACTGTGATGTCGTTAACGTTCAGAAATGAGGACAGCAGAAATTCACTCTGGCTCTGCAGGTATTTTGGCTTGAATTGGACGGTCAACACGCTTCCGAATGTACCTGAGTTTACTGGTTCTGCTGATTACAAATAAGAATGCAGCGGTCATGAGGAATCCTTTTAACAGCAAGGGGGCAGCAGTATCAGTTCCTCGGCCAGAATTCCATCCTGGGATAATAGGTTGCACACTGATTGAAGCAAATCTCTGATCAGTATAAGCCTAATTACATTTCATGACAAGAAAAACAACAATGTTATATGTTTTAGTAACCTCTGGAGGTTAAAACAACAAAATTGCTGTTTTTTTTGAACGATGCAGGAGAGCTGCACGCAATTTAATCAAGAAAGCAAAAATAACTGAAGTTGGAGAAAACATCGATCAATCTCGTCAGATTGTTGATTGTAAATACAATATCCTTCCCTGAGCTATTAGAAAGTGCCAGCAATTCAAACCTGATAGATTCCTGAAAAACATCTTCATTTCATAGGACTTAGATGTCATTACAACACATTCTACAAATCATTTACTAAATAGACCACCACCAGGAGTCATACCCCACACTTCTAGAACACAGTTACTAAACAACTTCACTTGCTAATAAGCACTACCACACCTAAAAGAACTAGGACTGCAATTAGTAAACATAGCACCACCAACAGCTGCACCAGAACGATAAGCTTGTCCATCTTGAGATCCATCCTCTCTTCCTCGTAAATCCTGCAATTAGGCTTCATTTCGACCAAGGCTTTAGTTTCACCATGACCTTCGTATGCTACTGCAGCTTGCATTTCTTCTTTTCGTTTCTTTTCCATGTCTTCTTTAATCTTCTTTGCAACTACTTTCTTGTAAGCATCAATCCACCTAAAGAATGGACATTTCTTCACTGCCTGTGGAAATGACAATACATAACACAAACTATTTATCCAAATCTTGACACAGTACCTAGTTCATCCATTTCTATATGACAAAAACAGATCATTATATACTCACAAATTCATCGTAGTTTACGCATTTGAAGAAAATTTTGCCGTTGTTCTTCCAGGATTTGCATTCCACTACTTTATCACCACATTCTGGGCATGGAATGAGGGGGATCCCGCTAGGGCCAAGTGGATACAGAGAAAGGGCAGCTGTTGGGATGAACGACGAACTAGACGAAGCCTCACCCATATCTGGCGTCGGGGCAGCGGCGGCGTCCTGGAGCGGACGCGTCGGGGCGGCGGCGGCGGCCTGGCGCGGACGCGGCGGCGGCCTAGCGCGGAGGCCGTGGCTGGGAAGGAAAGGGCCGAGGAGGTGGGCTGCTGTCGGCCGTCGGCGGCATCGGCGGCGGTGGAGCAGTTCCCTCTGTTCGTCTTCGTCTCGTCTCTCTCCCGTTCTCTCCGTGCTCTCTCTCCCGTGAAGATACGGTGAATGAAAAGGAACGAAGGGATAAGGCTCAGGGGCAAAACGGGAAGAAAAAGATGCCGCAGCAAAAAAAAAATTTAATTTGGCAACAAATCCTCCACAGGGCATATTTGCGGGTGTGTATCGTTTGAGAATGGTAAACGGGCGAATCCCATTTATGGGATGGCAAAATTGCGAAGCCCGGTTTTCATAATGGCAGAATCACCATTTTCTCAACTACACCGGCGTTGCATCTGGGCATGCAGCCTTACCAACCATGCTGGCTGGTGTTCTTCTTCAGCTTGTATCGGAGTTCCATGAGCAATTATGTAGAAGCAAAGAAGATCTTGCTTCCGAGTAGCTCAGAGCGATCCGGTAATTCAGAGTTCGACATCACTTGTCCGCCACTCACCAAGATCCGTCTGCCTCTCCTCTCCGCTGCCGGCGACTGACCGGTGACCGCAGGTACGGCCGCTCCCTTATCGTGAATCCTCTTCCCCCATCGCGACTCCATGCCCGTGGGCTCGTCCACCTCTCTCCTCCCAGCTCTCCTCCCCCGTCCCCCACGGCCCGCTGCTTCACCTCCACGCGCCCCCTCGCTAAACCCAACCCTAGCTTGGCCGGCCTAACTGCCCCGGCGCCACCACCGCGCCGCCGCCGCCGCTGCCACCCTAGTCTTGATTTCCCTGCCCTGAATAACAGGATTCCCAACTCAGCCCGGTCAAGAAGATTATTATATATGTTACCGCCCGCCGTTGATTGAGCTTTTTGCTTGTTTGTTTGGTCGAGAGGATTCCTGGTGGAGGCTGACTCATATACCTGAAATAATGAATGACCCCGGTTTGCTGTAAATTTTACCGGTAATGTTTTGTATATGACAGGCATTTGATCATTAGTTATCATCCATGGTTGTGTATTTTGCGGTTAATCCTGAGATGCAGGCCTGTGGCTTGTATTGGTAGGATCTGTTTGGTGCTGCACATTGGACAGACCTGCATTACTCTGTCTTAATGTAAAGCAGTAGGTGATTGCTAATTCAATCAGCTGAATCCTCAAGTGCCTCTTTTTTGTCTGCATTTCGTACACCAATTTACAGGTGCTATAGTCAGCTTGCTACAGCTGTGCTTCTTCAGGCCATGAACCGTAGCAATATTACTAGCACCATTTAATATGGCTGTACATGCCTGTAAGCCTGTTAATATTTTCCGGATCTCTTTTTCACACATCTGTGTTGCTGTGAATTTTGGTACTTCAGTTGTGTTCTTCTGTCATACTGTTTTTACAGTTATTATTGTACTTTTCATTTTCATGCTAAATCAATTGACCATGGTATAGCTCCTAAGTTACAAAGACACAGCTGGTATCAGTATCACTACAAAGGACCATTTGTGCTAACTTCAAATTTACTTACTGGGCAGCACGATGAAGAATGAACTCTTTTAGTTGCATTTAGTTGCACTAGTTGTGGGAGTACTGGTCTTATTTAGATTGCTGTCTTGTTGTATTTAGCAACCTTAAGCACCAATCTGAGCAATTCATTTAACTCATCTGTACTGTATTCATTCCTGAGTTTTGCTGTGGAAAGCTCCACTTTACATTCATCTGAAATATGGGCGTTACCATTTGTGGCCACCTGGATACTAGGCAAAGTTATCTGGATCCTTCAAAGGGATGGGCCAGTTTGTCCCATGTTCCCGGATGGAATAAATAAATACTGGTACCACCTACAAATGCACGGGCATAACATTTTCTTACTTTAAAATTTTGACAGATTTCCCTTTGTTACCTGATATAAGTGCACTTATTCACTGATTGGAAAACAGAAAAATGCAACGCGTTACTTCAGTCATGCATTAAATTAGTTATTTTGCGCAGCTGGAAATTGGTAGCTTTATTTTAAACTTCGGAACCAATTCCATTCCTCCCAGCGATGGGAAAAAGAAAAGATAGGAGCTTTTCATTCATTTGTTCTCTTGTTATTAGTTCTCTTGTTATTATTTCTCCTGTGATCCTGTCATTACTATCTTGTACATGTATAGTTTCAGACTGGTTAGCTTTCCCAGCTCAGTACTCAGTATTTCTTTTCATTTTTGATATTTGAAACCTTATCAGACTAGATCTGTGATGGCTTTCCTTGTCGCTGTACAGGGTCATCTGCACACCTATAGGGTAAGCGACTATGTCTGGACCTTCATTCTAACAGATGCAACCTTCAAGAGCGCTGATATTCAAGAAACACTGAGCAAGGTGAATTTGTCCCCTCTGAGCTTTGTTTGTGTGAATCTAAGCAATCGGCCATGGCAATTGACTAGATTACCATGGCTGCCAACATGTTATCTGTACTGAATATGGAATGTGGTTTTGCTCTTTTTCTGTTGAAAAAGTCACATGAATGACTAGATGAAGCGTTGAATTTGACATGAATTCTTCGTGCCTTACATAATCGTGCTTTGGTTTAGGTGACACAGGCCAAACAAGAAGTAAATATTGTGGATAGATGTGTAAACTTCTTGTTCCATGCTCTGCTACTTTGACACAGATGGATCTCAACGCCATGCAGCCTGTTCGCTTGCTCGTAAACGATCGTAAATTTTCAGCCGGGAACAGTGTTTTTCTCTCACACCAAACCAGCCAGCAGTAAATAATCCACGATCGTTTACGGCCTCCCAAACAGGCTGATGGTGGCCGCCTGCTACGCCCTTCCGGTACTCGTCTCTGTGCTCACAGTCCGCATCTTCTACGTGCTGTGGCACAGTGACCAACCAGCATCAAGGCCACGCACCACCGGATCGCGTTGTCTCATCGTCCTTGGCTCCGGTGAGTACATATTGTAGTCTTGTCTTGCCTGTCAAATACCTTATGGACAAGTTTTAAATATGGTTGCCTGGTATATAAAACGGTACTCAAAGGTGTAAGCGCATACATGAGTACCAACATGTGGCAATACTGAATAATTGTTGGTAACTGCAACTTCATATGCTAGTTGATCTTCTATGGTACTGAAAGCACAACTCTTGGTCTCTGCATATGGGAATTGGCTTTTCACTGACTTGATCATGGTAGACTGTCACAAAGAGATCGTGGGACAAAATCTTGTTTCGTCCAGAAACATTATTGCTCCCAGGCAACCGTAACATTTGTGCCGCAGCAGTTCTGCTTTCTAGAGGGCATTGTCACAAACTCACAATTTATACAAACTTGGTGCATGTTTAAATTTAAACTTGGTTCATATATTCATTGCCATGTGTAAAGTTCATAAGGCAGATCAAACTAAAGATGTGTCAACTAAGATAGCTTATATATGATGTTTACTTACAGCACAAGGAATCATCATGCTCCTTGTGCAACTCTGATGACCCTAAACTGAGTTAGTAGTTCCCTTTTTGTAGCCTCTGCTAGACATTTTTCAGCTCCGGTGTCTATTCTAAGAAGGGTGCATTTTTTTAATAATCTTTTTGCGCTTTGGTTGACTTTCTTCAGTTTATTCTGTTCATTTGCAAATGCTATCTTAGTTCTTAGTTGCCAATTTGCTAGTATCACAGTATCTTGTCTTAGTTGCATATTCATTCTCGCCCTATTTAGCATGTATTGGCTTGTTTAATAGCAGTACTGAAACTGTCAGGATCTTATTATTTTACAGTATACAATTACAAAACACACTTGTATCTCTTAGTAATAGGTATATTTATGCTTTAGTTTTCTCTTGGATTTTTTTCTCCATTGAGAAATTCTATTCTATTTTAACACATTGGATCACTATCAAATAGCATATCACTAGTATTTATAATATTTTACTGGACTCCTGTGCACACTCTTGCCAGAACATTTGGTAGTTTTTCTTTGAGTTAGCAAGTGTCTAAGGTGTAAGATATGTAGCTTGATGAAACATGCATTATTTTGTGTTCTGGTTGTTAGGAGGGCATACTGCAGAAATGATGAATATTGTAACAACACTTCAGAAGGATAGGTTCACACCAAGATACTATGTGGCTGCACTTACTGACAACATGAGTCTTCAAAAGGCACAGGTCTATGAACAATCACTTATTCAGGTGGAGGTCAATTATTATGTTCCATGGAACCAATGATTATGTTGGGAACTTGCTAGGCTATTTAAAATATGGAATATGATTATATTTAGTGCCTTTTCAGAGCGACGGAATGAAGACTGCCAAGAACGCTCATTTCATGCAGATATATCGTAGTCGTGAAGTAGGCCAGTCTTATATTACATCCATTGCAACAACATTGCTAGCCACATTGCATGCTATGTGGCTAGTAATAAGAATCAGACCACAAGTGGTGTGTACCTAGTTCAAGCTATGGTAGCTATTTGCAGCATGAGTTCAAATACTAATGTTTTGTGATATTCCTCCAGATATTTTGCAATGGTCCAGGGACATGCTTTCCTCTATGCATCTCAGCTTTCCTTCTGAAGGTAGCCCTCACAGCCTAGCTTCAGTTATTAAAAACAAAACAGCCTACATCTACGCTTGCTTACTTGATGCAGTATGAAACTTGTGCCATTGATCTTGGAGGATAAATGGATATTGCGATTGCTAATTTCCTCATCCCAAATTTCATGTTGATGCCAATTTTTCTACCAGTACCTAACTAGTTTAGGATTGCTGTCTTTCTTTAGGTGCTTGGTTTGGGATGGTCCTCCATTTTCTACATTGAAAGCATTGCAAGAGTGAAGAAGCTGTCATTGAGTGGTTTGCTGTTGTACAAGCTACGTATAGCTGACCAGTTCTTTGTGCAGTGGCCCCAGCTGCAGCAAGAGTATCCCCGAGCATGCTACGCTGGTCATTTGATGTAAAGGCTTGACCATATCTGACGTTGGGATACAGTATTTTCCAACTCAGAGATTCAGAATACGATGACAATCTATGTACACTTCGACAAATACAATTGTCGTTGCCTTAAAAAGAAAGGCTTTACACTCACATTTCATATATGCGGGCATGAAATGCAAGTTACCTAAAGATAAGTCTTTCTGAATGTAAGAGAATCAGAGTGGACTTATCAAGTTATTGCAGAATGTAAAACTTATTTTTTATGATTCCAGATAGATTATCTGTTTATAATTGTGCCTGGCATTTGATGATTCTAGTCAGCAATTTGGATTTTGCTGACTATTATTTTTCTTGACTCCTAACAGTTTGTTTCTCCAGACCATTTTTAGGGGAACGCATTCCAAACCTTGCATGGGGTAAAAGTGAGATTGTAAGTATCAGATACATCTCGGCCTAGGCTAGTTCCTCCAGATTTGGTCAGGTCGTCGCCCTTGAGGGCTAATCGTGTCGTACTTTGGCCTCAAAAGGCTGTGAAATCTTTGATTGGTTTTTTTTTTGAGCTGCTTTTAATGGGTGCATGATTTTGTTTTAACTGAGAAATGGCAGGAGATCTACCTTGTAGGAGTATATTAGAGAAAGGAGAAGCAAAACAGTACAACAGAAAGTTCAGCCCTGCGGCCGCACAGCCACAGAGGAAGCAGACAAATTGCTTGGAGGGTAGCACCAAACACAAGTAGAGAACAAAACATCCTAAGACAAAAAGGACATTTCACTACTGAAACCTGTAAACACGCCATGATTGGTCAATATCTTCCTTTGCTCGTAGGGCCATGGCCAAAGCTGAAAAGTCAGCGATTCCTTTTTTCCCCACAAATTCCACGTAACATAATTGGCTACAACGTTGAAAGCGCTTCTTTGCTCCTTTGTACTACCTTTGCCACAACCTCCCACCAATCCGCAATGGAGGCAGCATTGGTGGCCTGGATGTGAAGAAGCAAGATGAGGACAAGCTTAGCATGTGTGGCTAGCACAAGGATTGGAGAATCAAGGGTCAATGCTAAGCCACAATGTATGAAGAATGAAGATATCCCCAATGGTTGATAACAAAGACGATCAAGAACTCAAGGATGAAGTAGGAGATCCATGAAGGAGTCAAGTGCGGCATGGTAGGACTCAAGAATTGAAGACTTTTCAAGAGTTAGGATAAAAAAATACATGGGAGTCAAGTGTGCTAAAGCTTGTCCTAATGTTCAAGTGTGAATGGTGGTGCAATATTGGTGAACATTTGGTCCAAAGAGCTTAGGCTTAATACAAGGAGCCCAACGAAACAAGTCTCGCTTCAATCAGAATTCATGAGAATAAGTTAGAGGCAAGAATAGTTGATGATGCAATCACAAGATTGCCCGGTGGTAAGATAAATGCACCCACGTACTGTGGAGTCCGACCAGTGAAGTCAGTGGAAGACACTACCACTGGATAATTAGAGGACATTCAACAGAGGCTAGGGTTTGGTGGCCCTAAGAAAATGAATGTATAGGACGGTTGAAGAGATTGTGACGTCTAATAGGGGTGAATTAGGCTTCTTAAAACTAATTGGTCAACTAAAACCAACTTATCAAAACCTATATCTGCATGATTCTATCCAAATGTGCACTATGTTTTTGCTAAGTGTTTCCATCTCTAATGCAAAATAGCTTTGCACTCTAGGTTCCAATTCTATCGACTAACCTAGCAAGTTAGACTAAGAAAGATAAACACGCAACCTAAGGAATGCAAATAAGTGTGGAAATGTAAATTCGTTCGAACCCAAGCTTCTAGTGCGGTAACTCCATGGAGAACCAACGAGCCTTCTCCACGCACAAGGAAGCGGGCGAGAGGGAGAGGAAGCACAGGCACCAAGTGGTGCACGATCTTGTGATCGTTCCTTCTTCTATGGGCTCAGGGGTGAGCCTTGCTATTTCATCTCTTGTCTGTTGTTCGGGCTTCTGTAGTGTGGTCTGCCGAGCGAGAGCTGCAGGAAAAGGACATAGGGAAAGGTGAACATTATGGACGCTGCTAGATCCTTGAAATTTAGTGTGGTGATCCAACGGTTGTGAAATGCAGATGGTGTGGCTCAATATGGCTGCAACTTTTATACAATGTATAGGATATAGGATTGTAGTAAAATGGACTCGTGTATGATGATATAAAAATAATTTAGAAGATAGCTTCTTTTATTAACAAAGGTGGTAAAAAGTAAAAAATCTCTCTATCTCCAAAAATACCTTGCAATTTTTAGAGGCAGACGGCTCATTTATCGAGACACATAAAAATGTATTAATAGAGGTGGTCCTTTTAAGATGTCCGCCTCTAAAATAGTGTATTCTCATAGGTGGATATCTTAAAAGATCTGCCTCGGGAAATAGGCCTGAAGCCTAGGCACCACCCAACACTATGGGCACATATACATACATGCACTTAGGGTTTAGGTTTCATCGTTCTCTCTTTCTCCCTCATCAGCCACCTCTTCTCTCTCTGTCTCTAGCGAAGGGTGTAGTGGCGGTAGTAGCCTTGGCCAAGGGTATGCCCAAGGGCAGCGCCGAGAGCACTAAAGAGGGCATAGCCAATGACACAACATCCTGTGGCAGCGCACTAGCCCCACACCCCCTTCTAGATTTAACAACGGCACACAAGCTCGATAAGTTAGAGCGCACCTCTCCCTTTTCCTCTCTCTCTCTCTCTCTCTCTCTCTCTCTCTCTCTCCATTCTCTCTGTTCCAGATTTGTTGGCAAGGGGAGGCAGGAGTGGGCTAGATGGTGGTGGATCTGGTGGTTGAGGTGGGAGTAGGCTCAATGGTGATGGTAGGGATCAAGAAGGGGTGAGGGTTGGTGGATTGGTGGTTGAGGGAAACGGCAAGCTATGACAATATCCACGAGCGGGCTTCATGGGCCTCCGGTGAGCTCGATAGGCCCTTACAATAGGCTCACCACGCTTTGTTGGCTAGTTGTTCTTTTTTTTATTTACCGAAGCTGTCTTTGTTACTCCTGACTAACAATGAGTTCAGGACAGAGGAGAGCCACCATCCGACGATGTTGATCCATATTGGTTATGTCTAAATATATTTTGTCCTAGTGCTAGAATAACCAGAGAGTTAAGTAAAATATATAAACATGTAATCACAAGTTAGAAGTCACAACAGGTTTATTTATATTTAATAATAATCCTATATCCAGCCGCTTGAAAGAGAGAGGTAGACTGGTCCAGTAGGGGCTTCCCGAGTCCCTCCTGTTCCAAAAAAAAAAAAAAGAGAGGTAGACTGGTAGACCTGTATTATTGGTAGTTCATTTTATTTGGACTTTTAGAACCCAGCAGTCATGTCTAATTAAACGAAGAAATTGATTAAACACAAGCCTGCACGACGACATAGCTACTAGTTGACGATGATATCTATGACATAACCAATGTAGGGTCAACAACAACAAACAATCGAAATCTGCTAACAGCAGTAGTACTAGCACGGGTATGGGCGGTCGATGACGCGCGATTAAATAGAGGGCATGTCAGACTTCTTTTCTTTCATTTAACAGTCAGTTCCTAACTGTGGAGAGTAGCACTAGATGACATGGTGTACACTAGTAATTGGCTACGAGTACTAGCTAGGCTTTTTATGGGACTTTTCGTCCGCACGCGGTCATGCCATACCCCTCTGGCCCTCTAGCGCATCAGCCCTTTTCTCTCCCATCGATAGGTCCGCCTGACCGCCTCAGTCGATGCACACAGGCATTCACAACCTAAGATGACGAGTCGACTGCTCACTGATATTTTTTTATAGAAGTTTGATTCTGAAATCAGAATTGGACGTGCTTGCGTTACATAAATTACATGTTAACGTGTTTATCGGAGTTAGTACATGTTAATAACTGGTGAGAAAGAGCTAGGAGTTAAAGATCAAATACTCCCTTCGTCCATAAAAAATACAATTCTCGCTTTTTGGGAAGTTAAATAATTTGAAGTTGAAATGATGTATTATCGTAGTAAATTTTTAAAGACATAAATATTAATACTATTTATTATGCCAGTCTCTATGGAGGTTTCATTAGAGTTTTATGGGCATTAAATATACTGATGTGGCACCGTATTAATGAAGAGAGAAATAATAAAAGTTTCATGGGAGTAGAGAGAGTTTCATGGGGATGAAACTCTTCTGCACTGTTTCCAAAATATAGATGTGTTGAAAACTGGAACATGAAACCCCCACCGAGACTGGTCTTGTAAACTCCATCAAAGTTTAGACTAGTTTGATCTACACGTAACTTATAGTTGTATTCTTTTATAGATGAAGGGGGTAGTTGTTATATATTGCACTCAATTTCTGTCGTCAATTTCCGGGTCCTAGTGGTAGGTCCTTTAGTGCTCAAGATATGATGCACAAAATTAAAGTATGTCTAGAGGCATGCTTTGTGCTCACTAGGGCCATAGTGAGCCAGACCTCTCCTCATTTTTGCAATTCTATAAAGGATGCTATCGTATCTTAGTATATTTTGCTAATGAAGATTTAAATTGGCCACTCTTACACTCCCTAAACCATGTACATTCCAGTTTGGCTCCTTCTAAATTTAACCTCAAGCTCCGCCACTCTGTTCGATTCAAAATGAATGTCATTTTGAATGATAATGTACATGTTCTGTTCTGTATGTGGCAACACTTTCACTAATGGTTTATTCGAAAGAATATGAATTTCTAATAAGAATTATGAAAACGACATATATTTTGGACTAGCTTCGTTCAAATATACAGCTTAGTTAGTCGTGTTTGACTTTGTACGGTTTTTTATGGGTATCTTTGACTATTGATTTCTTCTCAAATACACCCTCCATGCTAGAACATAAGCATATTTTGTATAGAAAAAATACAACTTTTACAAAGTTTAACCAACAATGTTAGAGCATCTCTAAGAGTTTCCAAAACACATTCCCAATCTTTTTTTTTTGGCAAGATTGACAAAAAACTACTCTCTAACAACTCCTTATCTCAACTACTCTCAATCTTTCCGCAATTGGGAGAATTGATCCAATCACGCGGAAATATGTGTATGTATCAATCGGCCAATCTAGAGGTGGAAGGAATTGCAAAAGAATAACGAGTAAGGACAGGGTTCCTAATGCAAATGTAAAAAGAGAAAGAAAGTATAAAAGTGGTTGGGGTAATTTGAAAATAGTCTAAGATTCCTTATACAAAATTGCATTCTAACTTAAGAACGAGATTTTGAAAATTATTGAAGGAATCCAATAAATATGCTCCCAACTTTTTTTTAGGCACTTGGAAAACTCATTGATTTATCAATTATTTTAACTATTGGATATGCTCTTATATGTACAAGTTTAGAACATAAAACTTGCATGATTTTTGTTTAAATGCCACTAGCATAATTCTGATTCTTTCGCAAATGACAACTTATAAAAGACAAATTAAGGGTCAAGACCTTATTTGTATAACTTTTTTCTAATCAAAATTAAATACGTTTGGAAGCAATTTCCAATACAGTGCTAAACATGTATGTAGCTTACATGTTTTCAAATTAAAGAATTCAGAAATTTATTTAATGATTGTAGTTCTTAATGTTTGACTAATCCCAACGACATATTTTTATGACCTGAGGTAGTACTTTTGTGGTTAATGTTTACAGGTAGATGTATTTCGAAGTTGCACACATGTAGGTACGATGATTTGACCAAGGTAGCTACTAGTTGTTATACGGTTAGTTTTGCGGCGAAAATAAGGAGACATAGTTAAGGAGTGAGCGTGGATTGATGTGCGTGCTTGGTACTTTCGATAAGGACAAATGATTAAAGGAATATATATATATTGAGGAGTGAGAAGTGCAATATATTGAGGAATATATATATTATATATACTCCCTCTCCATCTAAAACAAGTGCAATGTTAGGCAGGTGTGTTTAGTTTGGTGAGTCACCCTATACTTTATGAGGTGATGCATCATGAGTTCATTCATGAAAGTTGGTGAAATCAATTTATTCCTCATGCATATACTAATTATTAGCGTGTGAGAAATTATGTGGTGATGGATCAACTCATTCTATTCCACAAACCAAATTAAAAATTGAGAAGTGAGAAGAAGATAGACCATCTCATTCCTCAAACCAAACACATCGTAATAGTCAATTAGTGTAACATGGGCCGCCGGCCCGCCACTTAGCAAGATCGAGGCTGAATTTGCATTCTTTGGGAGGACAAATTTAATTAAATCCCACAACTGTACTCGTTCCGTTCAAAATTATATGTAAATACATAACAAAAGTTATGTATCTAGAAAAATCAAACTAAATGCCTTATAATTTAGAATAGATATAGCACGTATATACCATAGTATCTCGAAAGTTGTGTTTTGTGTGACGGAATGGACTAACTGTTAGCTAAGATAGCGTTTTCGTTATTTATGTATGGTCCAAATATAGGTCATCCGACATGAGCACACTTAGGAGAGAGTATGAATTACGAAAAATGCATGCTGCACTAACTTGATTACAAGTAGATGCTAATAATAACTAGCTAACTAGAGCGCTGGGCAGGTAAGTGCATATATATGTGTGTATATATATAGAGAGAGAGAGGGACAGTATATTCAGCAGCCAGCTACAAAATAAGTTATTTTGTAGCCACCTCCATTTACGATAATTTTATATACTAATTTACGATAATGTCAATATATATTTACGATAGTTGGGTTATTATAACACATAGGGATATTTACCATAACGTTATAGTAAAACACTTAGTAATGAGTTACTATAATCTCGTAAATTAACATAGTAATTATCGTAACTCAAAGTGGCTATAGAATAAGGCCCCGTTCGCTTGGAGGGCTTTTAGAGGAATCTGTGAAAGGAAAATACTGTTCCGGATGAAAAAAGAAGCGGATCAAGCCGGGTTTAAGGGCACTCGAACGGGGCCTAAGTTATTTTGTAACCAACTACAGAGTAGTATATATATATATATATATATATGATTTCAAATTGTTTGACTAAACTCTAAGTTAGCGAGTTTGAACAAAAAAAAAGGTTATCCAAGAAAAATAGTACTCTCTCCGTCCACTCTAGCACACAGTAACATGTTTTTAGTATCATGAGCTTTACTAAATATCAAATGAAAAGTATCAATATTTATAGTATCAACTACGTATCATTAAATTATCATAAGATATATTTTTATATTATACTTAGTTGATATCATAAATATTAATATTTTTATCTGTATATCTGATCAAACTTCAGACACGTTAGCCTATAATATACCTAAAATTGCATTTTTTTTCTTGGAAAGAGGCTGTGTGTGTATGTTCTCTCTCCCGTGTGAACACAGCTATACTCCATCTGTCCCAGATAGGTGTCGCCGTTGGTTTCTATGCCGAAAATTTAACTCGATTTGTAGAAAAATAAATGCAACATTTATATCTCTAAATAAATTTATTAAAAAGTAGATTCAAATATCTATCTAATGATATTAATTATGTACTATAAATATTAATGTTATATATATATATATATATATAGTTAAAGTTATTTGTTGAGAAGAAAGGAGGGAGTATATAACACAGCTATATATATATAGTAAATACTAGGAATAGTACCTCACGTGGGATTATATAAATAAATGGGAGGAAAGCGACTGGTTGGGCTGAGGACGTGGAACTCCAAACTCCCACAAGCTACTGCAGCAGGGTCGTACACGTACCGTCGCAGGGCATGGCCACACCACACTGTACTGTGGATCGGAATCGGATCCACTGGGTTATAATTATATTTATATTTATATTTATATATAACACTATTTAGCTCACTATATATAAACAGTCTCAGTTGCTGATGTATTTCCGTTATGCCAGTAATAGTGGAAATGGGGGATATATCACCCTCGCTTCAAAAGAAAAAATATATATTTAGCTCACTACGTGTTGAATCACCGTAATAACAGTAAAATCCCGAGCCACCTCCTGTAGACTGCGGTAGTAAACTTTTTGAATGTCCACGCTATCACAACTGTAAATTAGTTGAAAGTGAAACCCCAATCGTGCGTAACCTCACAAATAATGCTCCAATCCGCGGGCCCAGGCCCGTCGCTGTTGTTGGCCCAATCGTGCCCGTCAGCCGCTGCTCTCGGCCCCACCGTGCCGTCGCACTGTTCACATGTGTGTGTTTATTATATATATACACAAATATAAATATATTATTACATATACGTGCTCTATACTTTGTAGGCTATATATGTGTAGAGAGACACACACATATATATACTACAATATAGCTAGTTACAGTGAGTATTAATGGAGGGCATCAAGATAAGAGTAACGAGATCCTGATAGATCGGGATGTTGCATATGTTGCAATGGCTATACATGTACGTCTGTTCTAAATGTTTTATCTGTGTTTTTAGAAGAATGCTGCAAGTTATGTTTAATATTTGATGTTGCATATGTTTCACACATAGGTTGTAAGTATTTTATCTAGATGTTGCGTATGTTTTGCAATGACTTTTCAAGTGTTTTCAATTTTTTTGCAACTGTTTTAGATGCATATTTCAAGTGTTTCATCTGTCTTCGTACGTATGTTGCAAATGTTTCATATGATGTTTTAAAAGTAGATTAGGTGTTGCACATGTTGCAATTGCGCCGATGGCTGGTGGACAGCGGCCTGCAGCAGGGCTTCGGCTCCTACCTCGCATGGTGCGCCTCGCCCTCTCCTCTGTTCTCCCTCCCCTCCCCTCCCCTCCCTTCCCTTCCCTTCCCTCCATCTCGCCATAGCAGTTCGAGCTTGGCGGGGACACATAGGGGCTCATACGGCCCCACGTGTGAGCGGGCGGCGTGGGTGGGGCGAGTTGTCCGAGCAGCGCGGAATCCGAGCGACTGGGGTGCACTGCACGGAACAAGAACGGGAAACGGAGAGCAGCCACGGGCATACGGATGCGTGTGTCCATCCGAACGTCCGGGCGCTAGCACTTGCCAACCTCAATCAAGCACAACCTCACAAATACTGCTCCAATTGCCGGGACCTGAGCAGACTCCACCGCGCCCATCGCTATTGTTGGTCCAATCATGCCCGTCATCGCTTCTCTGGCCCCACCGCGCCGTCGCTGCTCACTTCTTTTCTAGGACGGTCATGATGGTTTGTAGGGATGGTTGGGGCGGCCGTTCCTACCCATCCATCTCTGAAATCATCGAACCGTGACATTTTTTTTTGCCCAGCTCAAGTTACAAAGTCACGGCAGGTCCAAACCTACGACTTCACGCGTTGTGCATTACTCTTCTAACCACTCCACCCCATACTCACTTGTGTTCATATGAGATATGATTTCTTCTCATATTATACTCATTTGATTATTTCAAATGAAAAAAGTTGTCAACTATAAAGTTGTATAGCTTTTTGTCATCTACAACTTTAGTTTTGGTCATTTCTCAATCCGAGGTCGTTTTAAATTTCAAATTTCAAATGTGAGAACTTCAAACGTAATTTTGTATGGATAGATGATTTTAAATAAAAAAAAGTTGTCAACTACAAAGTTCTATAATTTTTCGAGATCTTCAACTTTCGTTTTGGCAGTTTCTCCGTTCAAGACTGTTTAAAAAATTCAAATTTCAATACTCCCTCCATACTCAAAAATAAAGTCATTTTGGACAGCGACACGGTCTACAAAGTATTACTTTGACTTCTTGTTTTTATAAAAATATTTATCAAAAAGTGATATATGTATATTTTTATGAAAGTATTTTTTCAAGACAAATCTATTTATATGGCTTTCACATTTTTAAACTCAACAACTTAAAAGTTATTCATGATTTATATTCTCAATGTTTGACCCAAGCCTCGTCCAAAACAACTTTATTTTTTAAGTACGAAGGGAGTATGTAATTTTACTGTTCGACGCTCATTTTTAGAGGCCTCTAGAAATCGATTTCTATAGGAGTGATGGGATCTAGAGCCACCCTACAAATCGATTTCTAGATAAGGATTGTTTTGAAACTACTGTTAGAGACTATTTTAGATTGAACCGCCCTTATTAAAAAAGAGAGAGAAGTCTCTACGGATGCTTTTTTAGCAGTTACTGCTAGCATGTGTGTGTGTATATAATATATAGTCTATACTTTATGGGCTATATATGTGTGTAGAGAGAGGCACACACACATTGAGTATTAATGGAGGGCATCATCAAGATTCAAGAGTAACGAGATCCTGATCGATTGATTTTATTGTGATCCACGTAAGAAATGATTAATGAATAAGAAGAAGAAGAAGAAAAAGATCTTGCATGCATGTGTGGGTGCCGATTTCTGACCTGTACGTAATGTATGTAGGAGATAATATAATATACGAGTAACTATCAATTTCTCCACATAATTTGCAGTGTGGCTACTGGCTGGAAGCGCATTGCATGCCAATGCATTATGCATATGGATGTATATATGTGGGCCTACTATACACTGCAAATTGCCGTGTTATGAGGGTGGACCTACTTCTTCATCACTTGACAAAGCCATGCACTCGATCTTGCACATGTGTGTGGGCCGGCCGGGTCTATGCATTCACTTGACAGCTAGTCTTGCAGCTCATGTTCTGCGACTAAATACTACTATGCGTAATAATCGTTAATGCTTGAATGAAAAAATCTAGACAAGGAGAAACTTCGAGAGTTTTCAACCGCAAGGAACTACCGTATCAACAATCTTTTTTTTTTTTTTTTGGACATCATGAATTTTTCATTTCAAAGTAATAATAATGTGAAAAACGAATTTGCAAGAACCATATATATATTAGTATGTAGATGGAATATAACTGTCATCCAACTCTAGCGACCTCTTTCATACATGACGGAATAAATTGCCTCGAGTGATCGAGCGTGCAAATAAAGGTCTAGAAACCCTAGCTTTAAATTTCACACACAGTAGCAGTAGTAGTCAACAACATCAAACAGTTCCCTCTAGGTAATCCTTGCTTTAAACATCAAAGTGTTGTGGAAAGGGAAAGCATGCATGTGCAATATTATACTCACTCCGTTCTAAATTATAAGTCACTTTGACTTTTTTGATACATTGAATTTGTTATGTACATACATTATTTCTAGATACATAGGAAATTTGATGTACAAAATAGTCAAAGCGACTTATGATTGGAACGGAGAGGGATGATTATATATACACACATATAAAGCAAGCCCAATAATAGAGCCGAGGGTTTGGCTATAAGTCAAGTTGTAAGATCAAGCTATACAATAGTTGTATCTTATTTGTCTTATATAATTTTTTTATTATTGCTTACACATGTCGCACCTTCTCATTTCTAATTCTCCTCATGTTCATTTGATGTCTAGGCCCACCAATGTATAGGCTTCCATATCTAGCTTATTACTTGCATGAGAGTCAAGTTCTCATAAAACAATTAATTATTGTACATGAGTGAAAACAAAACCATTACAGTACTTTCTCTTAGACATGAGTGAAAACAAAACAATTACTGTACGTCTGTACTTGCTCTTAGACATGAGTGAAAACAAAACCATCACTGTACTTGCTCTTAGACATGAGGTGAAAACAAATTAGCTGTGCTCACGTAGTTGCTAGCAAGCTCTCTCGTCCAGTCAAAACGCAGCTCTCTCGTCCAGTCGTCCTATTCCTATATATAACGTACCGTCACACTCTTCATGGGCACAACTCCAGAAGCTTAGCTGCAGGTAGCTAGCCAGGCACCGGCCGCCGGAGACACAAGCTAGTGGCCGGATCGACGATGGGAAGGCCGCCGTGCTGCGACAAGGTGGGGATCAAGAAGGGGCCATGGACCCCGGAGGAGGACATCATCCTGGTGTCCTACATCCAGGAGCACGGCCCCGGCAACTGGCGCTCCGTGCCCATCAACACCGGCCTCATGCGCTGCAGCAAGAGCTGCCGCCTCCGCTGGACCAACTACCTCCGCCCCGGCATTCGGCGAGGCAACTTCACCCCCCACGAGGAAGGCGTCATCGTCCACCTCCAGTCCTTGCTGGGCAACAGGTGGGCCGCCATTGCTTCTTACCTCCCGCAGAGAACAGACAACGACATCAAGAACTATTGGAACACCCACCTCAAGAAGAAGCTCCAGAAGCAGCAAGCCATCGGCGCCATCTTCGCGCCAAGTCCGCCCTCCGAACCTTCCATCATACCGGTGGCGGTACCCACTGCCGCCGCCGGCCATGCTGATTGCCATCATGATGACATGACCCTCTCCAAGGACAGCTACGCGCGCCCAGCCAGCAGCACACCAGCTCCAGCTGATGAGGTCACCCAATTCATCGGCCAGTGCTCGCCGCCGTTCGCTGCCACCAACGGTGACACCTTCTCGTCGCCGTACGCCTCCAGCATGGACAACATATCCAAGCTGCTCAACGGCTTCATGAAGAGCTCCCAGACGCAGGATGACGCTGCTACCAATATCAAGCCCTCCTCGGTCATCGACATCAACCCTTTCGATCACAAGTCCGGCGGTGCACTACCACCCATCTCCGACGACGTGCCACTGCTGATGCCGCCGCCGCAGCAACAGCAGGCGTTGACGGGACACGGCGATTACCACAAGCCCAAGCTGCAGCAGCTGTCCTCCATAGAGAAGTGGTTGTTCGACGAGGCCCCCGAGCAGATGGAGATCTCCGACAGCTATTGCTCAGTTCCCAGCATGCTGCTTTAGCTCCAAGAAAGAAGCGAACATGATAGCCGATACACGTGATCGAGTTGGGTAGGTTAATTTGTCGGTGCAAGTTACTTTAGGAGAATTTTATTACATATACGTTTTATTTTACACAAGCATGAGACAAGAACAATACATGCATAGTTAGTCAAAATTCCCAAGTAAGAGGCACCGCCATCTAGTTAGTGACATGTTACTTGTGTAGATAGTTTGACACTGGCAATCACAAGTCACAAAAATAAGAGCAAGTATACGGGCCTGGCTAGTTATTAGCTGGAGCTAAAAATTAGCATAAATTAGCTAGGGTTGGCCAACTAGTTGGTTAATAACTAGTTGAAGACTTGGCTAAAAATTAGCCCACATATTAGTCTCCTGTTTGAATGGGCTAGGACTAATGTTAGCTAATTTTTAGCTGGCTAAACAATTAGCCCTTGTAACCAAATAGGCTCTGATAAAGGGTTGTAAGTAGACTTTATGCTAAGATGTAGGAGAGAGAAGAGAAGTGATATGTAAGTTTACAACCAGCTAGGGTTGTAAATGTACATCCAGCCAGCAGTGGTTGTATTATTAGTCATGCTCTAAGAGATAGTAACATGAATAAGCAATTATGACCAAATAAATGATATGTAAGCATGTCAAGATGATGTAATTACGTTACTTGTATCTGATATTTTCCTTGTGCATAACTGAGATGCATTCAGAATTTCAGATTAGTTGAATGAGTGTTTTGTTTGTATATGTCCATTGATAGAGCTAGAGTTATTTCCTTTTCTAAACAAAATAAATGTAAATTTACTTAATTATGTATGTCTGTAGTGAAAGTTTATACTTTATACCTATGCCTAGTGAGCATGGAGTAATAAAAAGGAAAATCAACCAAGCTTGAATAAACTAGGTGGCCTTTTAATCAAGAAAATAAGAAATAGGTACCCAAGTTGACCTCAACAAGAACTTAAAATTGAGTGGGAGATAGGCTCCATTTCTCTAGCAAGCATGGAGTAGACCATGCATTCCATGACTTGTTGCCGCGCTTCTTTTGTATCTTTTGGCAGTACGCAGTAGCATACTATTTTATTTTGTTAGATATATACAAGCTGCAGAGAGGTGTACTACTCAAGGAAAAAATAATAAATAGAAGAACGAACCTACAGAGAGGCGAAGCAATTGCTGTCTCGATCGGCAAGCAGATGGTCCCTGATCACATTAATTTAGTGCAGAAAGAATGCTGGCCCCTGAACTTCTACACGAGTGAACCGACCGCTCACCGATGTTGCAGACCATACACTATGGCTAGAGGTAGAAAAAGGAAGAGAAAACAAAGCACACACAAAGCATAAGCATCAGCATTGGCCGGAGCTCTGCAGAGATGGCAAAACTGAACTCAGCTCTCTTTACTGAGTAGCAATGGGAAACTATATATACAACTCTATCCATCTAATCCTAGTACACAGACATGTCAGGCTGCCATGCTGCTATAGTTACTAGATATGACAGCAGAGCTGACTTTGGTGTTTGCCCCTGCTGTGGCTACAGTGCAGCAGCAGGGGAGCCCTTTCAGCGCCTGCCCCTGCCGCGCGTATAGAGAAGAGCAGCAGATTACTTAACAATTCTTTCCTTAATCCTGTTGCTAACCCTAGAATCTCCACCATGCCGATCATCTTCTTCAGCTCCGTGAACCGAAGACGGCCGAGCGGCTTGGTGAGGATGTCCGCGAGTTGCCGACCAGTTTCGACGAACTCGATGACGATCTGCCCTCCATCGACACAGTCCCTGAGTAAGTAGAATTTGACGTCGATGTGCTTGCTCCGGTCGTTGAGAACCGGATTCTTCGCGAGGGCGATGGCGGGCTGGTTGTCCACCATCAGTGCTGGTGGGTGAGCTTCCACACCGGTCAGCTCGCCCAGCAGCCGACGCAGCCACACATCTTGGCACGCCGCTGTGGCCGCCGCCACGTACTCTGCCTCGCACGTGGACAACGCCACCACCTTCTATTTCAAAGACAGCCATGGGATTGAAGCCTACCCGAGGAAGACGAGCACGCTAGAGGTGCTCCGCCGTTCGTCGATGTCTTCCACCATGTCTGCATCGTTGAATACAGTGAACTGCAGCCTACTTCCGCTGGTCTTGGGGAAGATGATCCCCTGATCCACCATCCACTTGACGTAGCGCAGCACCCGCTTCACCACGGCCTAGTGATCCTCTCAGGGATCCTCCATGAAGCGGCTGACGTAGCCCACGGCGAACGTAATGTCCGGCCTCATGTGGACTAGGTAGCGCAGACCGTCGACGATGCTCCGGCAGAGTGTTGCATCTACCTTCGACGCGGTACTGGCCTTCGTCGGCTTCAGCCGCTCCTCCATCGGAGTCACGCACGACTTGCACTCAACCATGCCGCTCCGCTCCAACAGCTTTGAGGCGTACGCGCTCTGACCGAGGGTGAGCGCCTCCTTCCCCTGTCTCACCTCAATGTCGAGGTAGTAGGTGAGCGCGCCGAGATCGCTCATTCGAAAATGAGCCGCCATGTCACGCTTGAAGCTATCGATATCCTCCGCACGCGTGCTGGTGACGATCAAGTCATCCACATACACGCCGACGACAAGCTCCTCTCATCATGGATCGAGCCATGCCGACCACCGTCTGGTTCCACCGCTCCACCACGCCATTCTGCTTTGGTGAGTACGACGCGGTATGGTGTCGCACCACACCCTGATCCGCGCAGTACACAGCGAACTCCACCGAAGTGAATTCGTCATCGTGATCAGTCCGCAACACATGCAGCTGCGTTGGCCGGAGCTCTGCAGAGGAGATGGCAAAACTGAACTCGCTCTCTTTACTGAGTTGCTATGGGAAACTATATATACAACTCTATCAATCTAATCCTAGTACATAGAAATGTCCGGCTGTCATGCTGCTACAGCGATTAGATGTGACAGCAGGGCTGACTTTGACGCCTGCCCCTGTTGTGGATACAGTGCGACAGGGGAGCCTTTCGGCGCCTGCCCCTGCAGCGGCTACAGTGCAGCAGCAGGGGAGCCCTTTCGGCGCCTGCCCCTGCCGCGCGTAGAGGAGAGCAGCAGATTACTTAACCAAAAAAAAAGCCTGCCAGCTTCGGATTTTTATTTTATTATTTTCTGCCCTGTCCCTCCCCACTCCCCCACCCCTAACCCACACTCCCACATTCATTTAGTGCAAATCATTCCTTTTCCTTTCAAATGTTCAATGCTTCCATGCAAAATTGAACAAGTGTTAAAGCATTTATGCAACAACTTGCAATGAAAAATACGAATACCTGAAACCATGGTGCAAAGTGCACTATTGGCATGGATGTCGCCTAGCCAGTAGCAAGTCATCAACATAAGTAGAAATGCATTGCTTGTTAGATACATGTCAAACTGAATCCAAAGGTGTAACTCAGACTGCTGACGTCAGTATCTCAGAGAATATATGACAGTATTCCATTACTAAGACATTATTGATGTGTCCTTCAGTATATGTCCCTTTTATGTCATTTGAAGAACAACATAAAACTCTCCGAGAGCTTATCAAAAAAAAAACTTTCCAAAAGTCCATGGATATATCTCAAAGAGTTCTAAGTAACCTACAATGCACAACAGGCAACTAAACCTACTGGCCAAGAAACAGAGACAAGCTATCACATACTGCTGATTGAAAAACAGCATAAGCCAGAACCCACAACCGCTGGCACTAGACACTGAGCCTGGCATGCTACTGACATAAATAATTGCAACAAAATGCCGTGTGTAAACTTCACAAATCAATGGTATATTTCTTTTGTTAAAAATGTCCAATTTAAAAGGTATATTAGGTCGTTAGATGAGGTCAAAACTGACCTGACAGAGCAAGCTTAGGCTGACGACATCTCAAGCTTTGATTGTGCTGCCTGTACAACCGTCTAGCCTGTCTCTGAAATCCCAATGTCACACACCTGATGAGAGTACCTGACCCAGCTCGCTTGGTGCAACTAGATGTCTCAGATCAGAATATCAGATGGCATGGACCAGATATCATATCAGCATGCACCGTTGAGGCTTTGTTCTGCACCAACCACAGACAGGAATTTTAAGTCCATTCATAGTCTAGGTAACTGATATGATCAAGTCTCCAACCAAATGAAGGATGGCAACCTTCTGTGTTCTTGCCACTGCCAGAAATAGGCGACTAAGGGGGTGAGGGCCATCTGTACCCAGCCAGAAAGGCAATCCTTCCACTCTTCAGTTATTCAAACTAAAATATGAAACAATAGCTGAACTTGATTGATCTTCATGTGTATGTGTTGTATGTTGATTAAAGGCAAGCATGGATGGAGCTTAGTGATGGCCAGGGTGGGCCATGGCTCTCGTCACTTTTCCTAATCCATGGGGGAAGCATTAGGCCTCAAGGCTAAATTGAAGCTTAAGCATGGAACTGATCCCCTCTTTCTCATGTATTCTCACTATATTAAGTGGTGGTCCCTCTAAATTTCCAGTCAAGTTCCACCACTGAAGGCAAGGCCATCATAACTGCATGTTTAACCTATCCATGCAAAGCATCCAACAACTTCGTACCTGCAGAGAGCACAGTAAGCATAGATTAGAAGCATACATCTCAATCAAGAGAGAGACATCAGAGTATGGCTCCCGTCACTTTGAATATGGACTTTGAGATGTACATCGATTCGAATAGCCGTCTCTCCCGGATAATAAGAAACCGGATCACTGCTCTGCATCGTAGTAAATCAATGAAACATGATGACTTATGGATATGAGAAGAAAATGAGTTGAGATGTTTAAAGAAGTGATTGATTTAGATCAGGTGCAAACTGGATATTGATATGGACTTAATACATCTTTAAAACATTGAAAGTAAGGATTCACTCGTAGTAAGCTTTTTTGCAAAAGTTACTCTTGCTTCAGACCTTCCTTTAGGCCTTCATACCCTTGGAGTCTTTTCTTTTAGTCGGGTAAGTCTTGTTGAGTACCCTCAAGTACTTAGGGTTTGTTAAACCCTGTTGCAGGATTTGACATGTGCGGCTAATTGAGGTTATGTCGGTGGGCTCGACATGATCTGATCGTCTCTTCTATCTTAGGTACTTCACTTAAGTTACTTTCGTAGTTCTACTCAACTTTTGGAACTCCAATGTCACTTAAAGGTACATAACAAGTTTTGTAACCTAATGTTGTAAATCTTCCGCAACTCCGATGTATGAAATTTTTGTATCAATGTTGTAATGTTGTGGTAACCCCATTGTTGGTCCTGTATGAGTTGTAAAATGTGGATGATTCGGGGTTCCCGAGAACACCCGACAGACTACCGGATTATTTGGCTTTCGTATACAGCAGCCAGAGGTCTTCAAGACAATGACAGATACATGTGGGCCAGCATAATTTGGGTGGTTCTGCCACAGGGGGCCTCCTTTCAACTAGTGTTTTTCGTCAGTTCCGACCCACTTTCTGAGTTTAGGGACCGGGATAACACACCTTAACAAGTTCAAGGACCAGCCATGCACCTTAGTTTTACTAGAATGATCATCCAATAGTGTTCTAGGTACCCAGCAGGCCTGACTCTACCTCCAATTAAACGTGGTCTATAAGAGGTACAATTGCAAAAGTACATATATGACCTTTAACGACTTAATTCAAGGTTGTAATAAAGACAAAAACTGTGCAGGAATGTGCCACCAAAAGAGAAATATGCACAACAGAAAATCGATACCATTGTAAGAGCATCAAGCATGAGCATACATTATAAGAGAACACCTTGCAACTTACACTACTGACTCAAAATACTGTAAGAGTGTTGTAGCACGGCTTCGGCGGGTGGCGAAGGCCTCCGAAAGTGAGGTGTCACTAAGGCATCTTCGACCGTCTTGGGGCGGAGACCTGGCGCTGACTAAAGGAACTTTCCTGGCTATGCTCGTAGGGCACTGCACGAGGCTCAGCGAGCTTGTCACGAATTCCGCCCAGGCCAGGCACAGACATCTCCGACCTATGCTCAGGCGGAGGCCGCCCCGCTTCAGCTCATGGGCGTCTCTGGCGATGAGGGCGGAGGCTGCCTTACCTCTGAACTAATTAAACAAACAATCTTACCTAAGTGTGTGCAGGTACTCAAGCGCAGGCGCCCGTGGTCTGCGCGAGCGCTCCAGCATGGCCCCCGCGCGGCCGGGCGGAGACCCACGGTAGACGTCTCCGACCGGACCGGCGGAGACCCGCCAAGGCGACGGCGCGCCCCCGAAGACGTAGGCTAGCGTCGGGAACCACGGCTCCCGCGCGGCCAGGCAGAGACATACGGATGATGTCTCCGACCGGACCGGCGGAGACCCGCCAAGGCGACGGCGCGCCCCCGAAGACGGAGGACAACATCGGGAACCCAGGCCTTTGGGCCAAAGATCGAGGCACGGTGGGCCGGCCGCCTATGAGGGCCCGTCACTTGGAAACGGTGTGGCAGGATTGCCCCGCAAACAAGAGACCAGTGGCGGAATATTCCAGGAATGTACCGTAGCAGTTGCGGGGCATTGTAATAAATTCTGTCAGGAAGTAGTTGAGCCCTATAAATAGGGAACACTTGTAATCGTGCGGATGGTTGGTGAATGAATTAATGAAACCCTAGCTTTTCGTGCCATCTTCCCACAAGCTCACCTGTCGTGCCTATCCCGAGCCTCCGCCCGAGGGCGACGCCTGGCGGGCGGAGGCCTCTGTCTCCCTCACTCTATCCGAAATCGCTAGTTTCAACATTGGCGCCCACCGTGGTTTGGCCAAGACAAACCAACTATGGCAGGGAAAAGAAAAACCACCACCAGAGCAGCAACGACCACGGGTCAGAGAGGAAGGCCTAGGCGCACCACCTGTAGCACCTACGCAACCTCGCCAGCGGAGGATGGCACCAGAGCAGATGCCCAGGGTCAACAACCGAAACCCCAACATCCAGAGATCCAAGATCCGGAGGCCCAACCAAACTCAGGTACAACACTCGAGCAAGAACTACAACAGCTGCAAGCACAGTTGCAAAGAGCACAACAAGAGAGGGACAGAATGGCAGCAGCATTCGTAGCTAATCAGCAAGCCACTCAAGCATCAGCACAAGCAGCAGAAATAAGGCAGCAGTTGGCAGTCCTATATGCTGAGATGCTAAGTATGCAGCATGCAGTACCAGCATCAACCTCCGCGATCCCAGCCTCCGTAGCAACACCAACCGCAAACATGCCTCCGCCAGTGACCAGCCCAACCACGATGCCATCTCAGGCGATGCGGAGGCCTATCGACCCCAAGTCCCCACTCTCTGAAGGCATACAACAATCGCCATGGCCAATGGCGTACAAGCCAATCACACTACCAAAGTTCAACGGAAAGACAGACCCCCATCAGTTCATTATGAGTTACGAGGCAGCAGTAGCCTCCGCCGGTAGAGACGACACCGTCTTGGCAAAGTCATTTGTTATTGTTGCCGAAGGTGACGCGTTGGCTTGGTATTCCATGCTCAAACCAAGCACAGTCTATTCCTGGGAAAATCTCCGGGACAAGATATTGGCAAACTTCAAGGGGCTAGCAGCACAGTCGCTGACATCCATAGATCTATTCCAGTGCAAACAAATGCAGGGAGAGACACTACACGACAACTTTCGGAAATTCGTGCAACTAAAGGCGAAGGCACCAGACATCCCAGAAGAGATCGCCATTGAAGCAGCGATCAAAGGGCTCTGAATCGGGCCATTCGCAACACACCTAGCAAGAAAGAAACCAACTTCAATACAACAGTTGTACGATGAGTTCAAGAAGTACTGCAGATCAGACAATGACCTCCGGAAAAGGCTGGAGGAGCAGGGTCAAAATAGACAGCAAAACAACAGCAAAAACTCACAGAAGAGCTATGCGAACCAGAACGCATCAAATCAGAAACCAGGCCAGGGGCAGGTGCTCAGCATCGAGGGTCAACCTCACCCCGAACAAGGGCAACTGCTAGGGCCAGTAGGGCCGAAGACCCAGACCAGGAACCAAGGTAGGCAAGGCTACCAAGGCAAAAACTAGAACAAAAACCACAACCAGAAACAACGCAGGCCATATTGCGTTTTTCACGGCGAAAGCGCAGGGCACAGCACCAAAGATTGTCCGGAGACAAAGGAGACACAGGAAAGAATGAAGAACAAGCAGACCGTCCAACCTTCGGCACAGCAGAACGCAAGAGAGGTCAACACCACCTACACAACTGGCCACCAGCAGTACTGCCCGATGTACCCAGCTCTAAACGCAAACCAAATACATCCCTCCACACTGGCCTCCGCCTATTACCCAGAATTCCTACCAGCATGGCGGTCAGCGCCCTCGCAGCAGCCTCCGGCGGGCAACTATAGGTCGGAGGCAAGCCTGGCCTACATAAACCCAAAAACTCCCCACATAACCTACCTTGAAACAAACCAACCGCCACAAAACCAAAGCAGGTTCGAGTATTTGCCGCAACAGCAGCAAATGCAACAACTGCCTCCGCCACCACCTCACAACCAACCCCCAACACCAAAAAATGAGCCAAACCTAGAAAACCAAGTCAACCCTCATGGAGCACTGCCAACAATAGGTATGATACTGTCAATCGCCGGAGGATCATCAATGGAGTTTCAAACAAAAAAGCAGAAAAAGAATCACCTCCGCCTGGTAAACAATGTAGTAGTCCAAGGCATAGCAAAATACACAGATTGGTCTAGAGTCCCAATCACCTTCATAGAAGAAGATCTCCAGCTAGAAAGCTACCCTCACACATACGCAATGGTGATCAAAACAAACATAGCAGCATGGGAGATAAGCAGAGTGTTGATTAACACTGGCAGTTCAGCAGATATCATCTTCGCAAATACCTTTGACCAAATGAAGCTCAGCAGAAATCAATTACAGCCCTCTGAATCCCCTTTAATAGGATTCAGAGGCAAGCAGATACAAGCACTAGGAAAAATATCACTCCCAGTGTCGTTCGGAACCCAAGCAAATGCTAGAACCGAGTACATAACCTTCGACGTCGTCGATTTGTATTACCCATACAATGCCATCTTGGGTAGAGGATTCACAACCAAATTCAACGCAGCACTACATATGGCCTACCTGTGCATGAAAATACCAGCACTCCATGGTATTATCACAGTCCGAGGCAGCCAAAAAGAAGCAAGAAACATAGAAAAAGCTATCTACAGAGCCCAAAGAAACATCAATGCAGTCGAGTTGGCAGACAAAGAACAAGAACCTCCGGATATGCCCAGAGGAAAAACAGATATGGCAGGTCAAGAACAGACAAAGCTGATCCCTCTAGAAAAGGAGTTACCAGATAGAAAAGTAACAATCAACTCAGAATTGAGCAAGGCAAAGGAGGAAGAGCTCATGGAAACTCTAGCAAAAAACAAGGATATCTTCGCCTGGTCAGCCTCCGACCTCCAAGGAGTCAGCAGGGACATCATACAACATGAACTGGATATCAATGAAAACATGAGACCAAGAAAGCAGAAACAGAGAAAAATATCGGAGGACAGAATCTTGGTAGCAAAGGCGGAGGTGCAAAGATTGCTAGATGCAAAAGTGATCAGGGAAGTCAAGTATTCAGAATGGCTTGCAAACGTAGCACTGGTACCAAAGAAAAATGGCAAAATGAGAATGTGCATAGATTTCATATATCTGAATAAAGCTTGTAAAAAAGACCCTTTCCCATTGCCAAGAATAGATGCCTTCGTCGATAAGGCAACCAGATGCCAGAGGTTCTCTCTACTCGACTGTTTCTCTGGCTACCACCAAATCTGGATGAAAAAAGAAGACGAAGACAAGACAAGTTTTACAACTCCATTCGGGACATATTGCTACACCAGAATGCCGGAAGGCCTAAAAATGCTGGTGCAACCTTTGCCAGAATGACAAAGGAAGTTTTGGGCTCACAACTAGATAGAAACATCATAGCTTACGTCGATGACATAGTGGTCATGAGCAAGAGCAAGGATGATCATGTCTCCAACTTACAAGAGACCTTCGCCAACCTCAGGACAGCTGGCCTCCGCCTCAACCTAGAAAAATGCATATTTGGAGTCACAAAAGGGAAGATGCTCGGATATATCATAAGCAACGAAGGCATCAAAGCGAACCTAGACAAAACCAGAGCAATAATGACAATGGCAGAACCCAAAAACAAGAAAGAAGTGCAAAAGCTGATGGGAAGAATAGCAGCGCTCAACAGATTCATCTCAAAATCAGCAGAACGCAGCCTACCCTTCTTCCAAGCCCTAAGGGGCGGAGACAACTTGTAACACCCTAAAATTTGAATTCTTTTTTTTAAATAGTAAATTTGATTTAAATATGCAATTATATGTGCATTTCAAATTTAGGAAATAATATTTCTTTTATGAAATTAAAAGAAAAATACAAGAATAGAAACATGTGATGCATTCATGCTATTGCGTATTTATTTTTGTGACGGGTGTTTTATTCAAATGCTAAAAGATTCTAAAAACCTTTTGAAAATGAGTTTGAAAATTTTATTTATAAAAAGAAAAAGGGAAAATTCCTTCCATTCCTCCCTTCCTCACATTCGGCCCGCTGGCCCTCTTTTTTTTTTCCCCGCGGCCCAGCACCGCAGCCAGCAGCCCAGCTCGCCTCCCCCTTTTCCCGCTCGGTCCAGCCCGCGCCAGCCCAGCCGCGCGCACCGTGCCGGCCCAGCCTCGCCGCACCAGGCAACTGCCGCGCCCAGCAGCTGACGCCCGGGCCCCACCTGTCGGCGCCGTCCCCTACCCCGCGCGGCTCGCCAACCGCCCGCTCCTGGCGCTGCGGCAACTGCCGCCACGACGCGCGTCGTGGGCGCGTCCTCCCGTTGCCCTCGGCCTCGTTAAATGGCAGCCGAGCCCCCCCCCCTCGCGCGCCCCCTGCTGCCCCGCTCCGTTTTTGCCCCGTCCTGGCCGCAACTGCCGCACGGAGGAGCCCCGCCGACCTCCGACCTCGCCGTCCGCGTCGCCGTCGTCTCCGAGCCGTCTCCACCTCCGTTTTTCGCCCGTGGTGAGCTCGCCGTGGCCCCCTCTCTCTCCCCATGCGTTTCAATTCGAGTTTCGTGGCTTTTAGCGCCCGTTCCGCAAGCGCCCGCGAGCTTCATGCCGTCGGCCATGGCGGCCGCCGCTCCAACCTTCCCCTCCGGCCACCTTTTTGGCCTAGCCGTACCCCCCCTGCTTCCCCCGATAACCCCGGTGCTCTCAGTTCTTCGATTGGCGAACCCTAGCCCCGGAACCGCGTGCTCCAGCGTGTCCTTGCCGCTGGCCATGGCTGCGCCGCCGTGGCTGTCACTGTGCCGGCCGCCGGCGCCCCTTTCTCTCTCCCTCCCATCTGTTCTGGGCCGTCCGATCTGGATCTAACGGCCACCGTTGGCCGATACCCCTTCGCGGGTGGTTTTGCTAAAGAGCCCTCCTGTTTTCGCGTAATAGAACCCACAGTCCAAAGCGCATTTCCCCTATTACGCATTCTTGTTTTGAAAGCGTAAGGTCATCGGCTTAAGTCAAAAGTACGCTTTTAGTATTTACATAATTGCCATTCGAACTGTTTCGCTTATAGAATTGTCGTTTTAACTCCAAATTGATCCATTCAAATCGCGTTAGCTTCGTAATTTCATAAGCTACATGTTAGAGCTACTGTTAGTCAAGTTTGGAACTTTTTAATTACATGATTAGAATTAATTAAATATAGGGCTATTGGAAAACCCGTTTTAATCATAACTTTCGTATTTTAGCTCCGTTTTTCGTGAACTTCGCGTTGGCGTGATCGTAGCGAAACGTAGATTAGTTTTACAAACATTTTATTTTGATTTCAATACTGTTGGTGTACTGTTCTAATGATAGGAGTGTCTGCTTTGCATGAATGCTTTTGGAATGTTGTATGTTGCCGTGTTGGTCGCGTTCAGACGGTGAGGAAAACGTTGGAGACCAAGAACTCTTCGACGACCAGCAGGACCAGCACGAGTTTGTGAACCAAGGCAAGTATAACATGGGCCTTCCTTGATGTCCTATTTCACTTTAATCAATTACTCATTTGCATGTGTCTAAATTTGATGCCCGTAAGGACATCCTAGTGATTGTTATCCTGTTTCTTGTCTCCTATGGGTTAAATGCATATGGGTAGATTGCTAGTGCTCTAACTGAACATTGATATACTTATAGATGAATGATACTATGGAACAAAGTGAGTAACATGAATTATAACAACTGTTCCATAGGGCGAAAGTGCAAATGACCTTTGTTCATGTTGCTCCCGGCCCTCCATAAGGACTTAGCTGTCGGCAAAAGCTGGGACTGACAGTGCAACCGGGAGAGTCATATGGCTCTGACTTTAGCTCAGTAATAGGACCTTTCCTAGTTGGTTAGAGGTTACCTTTTTGGCGCAAATGGGGCTTGCCACTTTGGGTATAGGGCTGCCTCTGTTCCTATGAGTATAGCCGCGATGGATTTGTGCCATAGGAAAGGGGGGTCCCTACATCTGCCTGCCAAGGAAACCTAGCAGCCCTAACCTGTTAGGGAAACCTATGAAATGGCTTCATAGTGTACCCTGCCCGCTCACCTTGGTAGTGACATGGGAGTAATTAACCCGGGCGTATGGGGATCACGACTCACGGTGAATGTGCACCACCTCTGCAGAGGGTAACAAACTGTTATAACAGCCGTGCTCACGGTTACGAGCGGCCGGGAAAACTCACAGAATAACTGAATACTTGATGATGATCAATTAAGTTGTTCTATGATGAAATATGGTAAACCTGACCTTGTTTTATGTTCTTATGGGTTAAATGGGAGCTTAAGCATAACTTGATAATACTGGAGAATAAAAGTTTGACCAATTAAAAATGCTAACTGCAGTAAACCAGAGTCTATCCTTTTTGAGCTTCATAACCCCATGTTAGCTTGCTAAGTACGGAATGTACTTACACTTGTTTATTTTCTTTACTTGGATAAAAATTCCGGATGGGTAACAGATGACAACGGGTATGAGGATTTCCCGGAGGATTATTAGGCTTGTGGTCAACCAGTTGACCTTCCCTGTGATGACGGCCACGAGAGTTCATTCTATTTTTATTATTCCGCTGTGATGTATGAGACTAAGTTCTATTATAACTCTGATGTATGAGACACTGTGATGATACTATTGTAATTTGTCAGCTTGTGTGTGTGATTGATTCCTGGGCACACACGAGTTAGTGCATTCAATTTTATCCTTAAAATTGGGTGTGACATTGTAACACCCTAAAATTTGAATTCTTTTTTTTAAATAGTAAATTTGATTTAAATATGCAATTATATGTGCATTTCAAATTTAGGAAATAATATTTCTTTTATGAAATTAAAAGAAAAATACAAGAATAGAAACATGTGATGCATTCATGCTATTGCGTATTTATTTTTGTGACGGGTGTTTTATTCAAATGCTAAAAGATTCTAAAAACCTTTTGAAAATGAGTTTGAAAATTTTATTTATAAAAAGAAAAAGGGAAAATTCCTTCCATTCCTCCCTTCCTCACATTCGGCCCGCTGGCCCTCTTTTTTTTTTCCCCGCGGCCCAGCACCGCAGCCAGCAGCCCAGCTCGCCTCCCCCTTTTCCCGCTCGGTCCAGCCCGCGCCAGCCCAGCCGCGCGCACCGTGCCGGCCCAGCCTCGCCGCACCAGGCAACTGCCGCGCCCAGCAGCTGACGCCCGGGCCCCACCTGTCGGCGCCGTCCCCTACCCCGCGCGGCTCGCCAACCGCCCGCTCCTGGCGCTGCGGCAACTGCCGCCACGACGCGCGTCGTGGGCGCGTCCTCCCGTTGCCCTCGGCCTCGTTAAATGGCAGCCGAGCCCCCCCCCCTCGCGCGCCCCCTGCTGCCCCGCTCCGTTTTTGCCCCGTCCTGGCCGCAACTGCCGCACGGAGGAGCCCCGCCGACCTCCGACCTCGCCGTCCGCGTCGCCGTCGTCTCCGAGCCGTCTCCACCTCCGTTTTTCGCCCGTGGTGAGCTCGCCGTGGCCCCCTCTCTCTCCCCATGCGTTTCAATTCGAGTTTCGTGGCTTTTAGCGCCCGTTCCGCAAGCGCCCGCGAGCTTCATGCCGTCGGCCATGGCGGCCGCCGCTCCAACCTTCCCCTCCGGCCACCTTTTTGGCCTAGCCGTACCCCCCCTGCTTCCCCCGATAACCCCGGTGCTCTCAGTTCTTCGATTGGCGAACCCTAGCCCCGGAACCGCGTGCTCCAGCGTGTCCTTGCCGCTGGCCATGGCTGCGCCGCCGTGGCTGTCACTGTGCCGGCCGCCGGCGCCCCTTTCTCTCTCCCTCCCATCTGTTCTGGGCCGTCCGATCTGGATCTAACGGCCACCGTTGGCCGATACCCCTTCGCGGGTGGTTTTGCTAAAGAGCCCTCCTGTTTTCGCGTAATAGAACCCACAGTCCAAAGCGCATTTCCCCTATTACGCATTCTTGTTTTGAAAGCGTAAGGTCATCGGCTTAAGTCAAAAGTACGCTTTTAGTATTTACATAATTGCCATTCGAACTGTTTCGCTTATAGAATTGTCGTTTTAACTCCAAATTGATCCATTCAAATCGCGTTAGCTTCGTAATTTCATAAGCTACATGTTAGAGCTACTGTTAGTCAAGTTTGGAACTTTTTAATTACATGATTAGAATTAATTAAATATAGGGCTATTGGAAAACCCGTTTTAATCATAACTTTCGTATTTTAGCTCCGTTTTTCGTGAACTTCGCGTTGGCGTGATCGTAGCGAAACGTAGATTAGTTTTACAAACATTTTATTTTGATTTCAATACTGTTGGTGTACTGTTCTAATGATAGGAGTGTCTGCTTTGCATGAATGCTTTTGGAATGTTGTATGTTGCCGTGTTGGTCGCGTTCAGACGGTGAGGAAAACGTTGGAGACCAAGAACTCTTCGACGACCAGCAGGACCAGCACGAGTTTGTGAACCAAGGCAAGTATAACATGGGCCTTCCTTGATGTCCTATTTCACTTTAATCAATTACTCATTTGCATGTGTCTAAATTTGATGCCCGTAAGGACATCCTAGTGATTGTTATCCTGTTTCTTGTCTCCTATGGGTTAAATGCATATGGGTAGATTGCTAGTGCTCTAACTGAACATTGATATACTTATAGATGAATGATACTATGGAACAAAGTGAGTAACATGAATTATAACAACTGTTCCATAGGGCGAAAGTGCAAATGACCTTTGTTCATGTTGCTCCCGGCCCTCCATAAGGACTTAGCTGTCGGCAAAAGCTGGGACTGACAGTGCAACCGGGAGAGTCATATGGCTCTGACTTTAGCTCAGTAATAGGACCTTTCCTAGTTGGTTAGAGGTTACCTTTTTGGCGCAAATGGGGCTTGCCACTTTGGGTATAGGGCTGCCTCTGTTCCTATGAGTATAGCCGCGATGGATTTGTGCCATAGGAAAGGGGGGTCCCTACATCTGCCTGCCAAGGAAACCTAGCAGCCCTAACCTGTTAGGGAAACCTATGAAATGGCTTCATAGTGTACCCTGCCCGCTCACCTTGGTAGTGACATGGGAGTAATTAACCCGGGCGTATGGGGATCACGACTCACGGTGAATGTGCACCACCTCTGCAGAGGGTAACAAACTGTTATAACAGCCGTGCTCACGGTTACGAGCGGCCGGGAAAACTCACAGAATAACTGAATACTTGATGATGATCAATTAAGTTGTTCTATGATGAAATATGGTAAACCTGACCTTGTTTTATGTTCTTATGGGTTAAATGGGAGCTTAAGCATAACTTGATAATACTGGAGAATAAAAGTTTGACCAATTAAAAATGCTAACTGCAGTAAACCAGAGTCTATCCTTTTTGAGCTTCATAACCCCATGTTAGCTTGCTAAGTACGGAATGTACTTACACTTGTTTATTTTCTTTACTTGGATAAAAATTCCGGATGGGTAACAGATGACAACGGGTATGAGGATTTCCCGGAGGATTATTAGGCTTGTGGTCAACCAGTTGACCTTCCCTGTGATGACGGCCACGAGAGTTCATTCTATTTTTATTATTCCGCTGTGATGTATGAGACTAAGTTCTATTATAACTCTGATGTATGAGACACTGTGATGATACTATTGTAATTTGTCAGCTTGTGTGTGTGATTGATTCCTGGGCACACACGAGTTAGTGCATTCAATTTTATCCTTAAAATTGGGTGTGACACAACTTCGAGTGGGGGCCCAAGCAGTCGGAAGCATTTCATAACTTGAAAGAGTATCTGGCAAGCTCACTGGTGGTCTCCGTCCCAAAATCAGAAAGCCACCTACTGCTGTACGTGGAGGCCTCCGACCATGCAGTCAGCGCAGTCCTAGTTCACGAGCTTGAAAAAGAATCAGGGAAAACTCAAAGGCCAGTTTATTTTATCTCAGAAGCACTGTCTAGAGCCAAGCTAAACTACATGGAGGTGGAAAAAGTTGCCTACGCAGTGCTGATGGCATCAAGAAAACTAAAGCATTATTTCCAAGCCCACGAAATCTCAGTTCCAACATCGCTGCCATTGCAAGACCTGCTCAAAAACAAAGAAGCCTCCGGCAGAATAGGCAAATGGGCTACAGAGCTATCACAATTTGGTATCTCGTATGTCCCCAGAACAACAATCAAATCACAAGCACTAGCCGATTTTGTTGCAGATTGGACACCTCCGACAGAGACCAAGGTACAACCAACCATCCAAGGCTGGACAGCATTCAAGGATGGAGCCTGGGGCCAAGCCAGAGCAGGAGCCTCTGCCGTCCTAACGGCACCCTCCGGCGTTAGAATGAAATACACAGCAAGGCTAGAGTTCAAATCAACAAACAACATTGCAGAATATGAAGGGCTGATCTTAGCGCTAAGCAAAGCAAAGGCCCTAGGGGCAAAAACATTGACAGTCAAAACAGATTCTCAAGTGGTCACTGGCTAAGTAGAGAAAGAATACACAGCAAGAGAGTCGGAACTCATCAAATACCTATCCGTTGTCAGAAATTTGGAGCGGAGATTCGAGGGCTTCACCCTGAAGCACATACCAAGATCAGAAAATGTAGAGGCAGATGAATTGGCAAAGGCTGCGGCAAACAACCTGCCACTGCCACCAAACACTTTTTAACAGATCTTGAAGTCTCCGGCAACTGCATAGACACCTAAGGCACCAAAGGCAATACTACATCTGCAAAATGAAGATTGGAGAAAGGCGATAACAGAATTCCTAGAAGGCAAAACCAGCGAAGAAGATGAAGCAAAAGCAGCAAGAATACATGCCAGAGCAAGGAATTACACAATCTTAGATGGTGTACTGTACAAGAAAGGAGTAGTCCAGTCTCTCCTCAAGTGCATATCGTAGAGTGAAGGCATAGAGTTGCTTCAAGAAATACACTCAGGAATTTGCGGGTCACACATTGGCTCAAGAGCATTATCAGCAAAGGCAATAAGGCAAGACTTTTATTGGCCAACACACATACAAGACGCAGAGCAGATAGTCAGAACATACAAAGCATGCCAAACATTCTCTCCAGGGCAGTCAAAACCATCATCGGAGACCCAGCTTATACCTCCGACATGGTCGCTGTAAAGATGGGGTATGGACCTGGTCGGCCCATTACCGCCATCCCAAGGAGGAAACAGATTCGCAGTAGTAGCAGTGGAATATTTTACAAGATGGATAGAGGCAAAGCCGCTGGCGAAGATAACCTCAGAAACCATCAGGAAATTCTTCTGGCAAAACATCATTTGCAGATTCGGTGTACCGAGGATTTCGACAATAGACAATGGAAAACAATTCAATTCAGAGAACTTCAAAGAATTCTACAAAAGCATAGGGACAAAACTAGCCTTCGCCTCAGTATACCACCCAGAGTCCAATGGTGCTGTGGAAAGAGCAAACAGAATAGTGTTTTCAGTAATATCAAAAACATTGCTGGGCCTACGCAAAGGAAAATGGGTAGATGAATTACCTAGAGTGATTTGGTCACACAATACATCCGTCTCAAGAACAATAGGATTCACACCATTCAAACTGCTTTATGGAGAAGAGGCCATGATGCCAGAAGAAATCAAGCAGGAAAGCCTCCGCACAACAAGTCAGCTGATGTTGCAAGATGAAGAATATGCAAAAGAAACAATAGAAGCAATAAGACTGGAAGCAGTCGAAAACATTGCAAAATATCAGTCCCAAACCAAAAAGTGGAGTGACTTCCAGGTGGTAAGGAAAGACATAAAACACGGAGACCTCGTACTTAGAAGAAAACCCAACGCACAACTTGTCGGCAAGTTGCAACCGAAATGGGAAGGCCCATACACAGCAACGGCAGCAGGCCGACCTGGCTCTTTCCACTTGACAGACAGCAAAGGTGTCACGACAACCCACACCTGGAATATTGACAGCCTTCGCAGATACTACATCTAGGCGATGTACCAAAGGGCAACCTCCGCAAAATATAAGCGGAGGACCCTCCATTTATTTACCTTTAAGTTTTTTCTTACTTCAATCAAAACAAAATGTAAAAGAGCCTACACTCTTTTCCTCACAGGGGAACTCCAAGCGGAGGTGAGGTTTTTAATGAGGCAGGCTCAATGTAAAAATCCTCTAAAAGTATAAAGAGGTAATTCCCCAAAAGAACGCTCGAAAAACCCAAAACCGAAAGCGGCCAGCTCTAGCGCCGCAATATTCGGTAAACAAAAAGTACAGATCCTTTCAAAGCGCCAGCCATAGGCATGGGCAATTTGAAACGACCTCTATGGCCAAACAGGCCTTCGACCTTGACAAAGACCTGTCCAAAGTCAGGCATCAAGGTAGCAAAACATAGCCAAAACAGGCCTTCGACCTTAACAAAGACCTGTCCAAAGTCAGGCATCAAGGCAAAAGAAATTTGGCCAAACAGGCCTCCGACCCTTGACAAAGACCTGAACAAAGTCAGACAGCAAGGTCAAAAAAAATTACCCAAACAGGCCTCCAACCCTTGACGAAGACCTGAACAAAGTCAGGCAGCAAGGTAAAAAAAAATTGGCCAAACAGGCCTCCGACCCTTGACGAACACCTGAACAAAGTCAGGCAGCAAGGTCAAAAAAAAGGGGGGCCAAAAAGGCCTCCGACCCTCGAAGAAGACCTGAACAAATTCAGGTGCCAAGGAAAAAACAACATCGGCAAAACAGGCCTCTGACCTTAACAAAAAACACCCCTAGCATTAGGGGCAACAAAATTGTGGCACTAGAACCAGGAAGAAGGTCTCCGCCATCGAAAACAGCAAAAACAGAAAGTGTCTGACAAAACGCTGCCACCACTACGGCGCGAGGCCTCTTTACTTCAAAAGATCTCAAGAGGAACGAATAATTCAAGCAAGATACAGGCTATTAAAGCCAAGATACGTTCCAACTAAAAACATACAAAAATGTTAACACCCAAAAGCCACCACCCCACTATAAAAACGGATTCCCCCATGCCCTTAAAAACTCAGTCAGCATAGGGCGCAAGGGCGCAAGGGGGGAGCAAGGCATAGCACAGACAAAAACCACAGCAACAGCCATGGAGGCAGGGGTCTCCTTAGATATCCAAGTCGGCCATAGATATTGTATGAAAACTCATAAAATTGGAGGCAACAGTAGACAGTCGGAGGCAGTGGGAAAAGAGATAGGACCTACGGCACGGTGATGAACAGCAAAGGCCTACGAAAGAAGGGGGATATCGCACGAAATCTCGTAACATCCCCCTTATGCCAGAGACCTAACCCGCCATCTCCAAAAATCAACCATGTCCCACGGGTGTGCAGCGTCGGAGACCTATACCTCCAGACAGCTAAAACACCCAGCTAAAGAAATATCAAAAGTCTTCGCCGTCTGCACAAGCTGCGCCAAACCTCCAGTCAGATCAAACACCGATTCGGCAAGCCTCGCCAGGCGGACTTCAAGTACGCCTCCGCCGGTCGAAAAACTACGGAGACTTCTACCCTAGCCATCAAGCAAGCACAGAGAAGGAGAAAACATGGGGTGAAGGTCCTGGCCACCACCTCTGTATCGCGCACGTTCGCCCAAGCAAAGGACAATGGTGTGCAAGCTCGGGACTAGACGAGATATGTAAACTAGCACAACAGGCTCAAGCCACCGCACAAACAATCAAGAAAGTGAACATGTCTTGTATTCCATAAAATGTCAAGAAGCATTCTTACAGGACACCAACTTGCAATAAAATCCTAACTATTGTGGCGGAGGTCCGCGCCAAGCGAGCGCGCGAGTAAACCCAACGCGCTCGTCGTCTATGTCAAACTTAACTGACTCGAACACGTCGCGCGCAACGCTGCGGGGAAAGGCCGAACGCCAATACTCCCAAAGCTCTCCGCTCACGTAAATACCATCGTTGTAGAGAGTCAAAGGCGCAACATCTTGCGCAGGCTCCCGATTCGAAACCTGCGCAAGGTTAAAATTTCCCACAAAACCATTCAGAACAAAATAAACTTTATTCACGAAAGTCCAACTGGACTACAATATACACGCCAAAACAACTAAGTGCTACAAAGAGCCTAGACCTCCGGCGCATCAGCCGCAGCGGAAGTCCCTGGAACAGAGCCCGCATCAACTGTGGGCGGGCACGGCGCCTGCGGCCTCCGACAACCACCGCCGCCGATCGTAGATCCCACCGGAGCGCCACCAGCGGCGGAGGCACCGACTGCAGTCGCCGAGCGCGGAACTGACGGAGGCCTGCCCGCAAGACTCTTCTGTGCATCCTGCAGCATAGGCTAGAGTATCAGGGGCACAAGCAACGAAAGCCTTTGCAGCCTCACAAAAAACAAAAAGAAAAGGGGGCGGCTACAAAGACTACAAATACCTTCGCCCTCTTGTCCGCCGCTAGTTTCCGGGCAGCAGATCTCCCAAATGGAGCCCAAAAGTGCCCAATGAAATTTCTCAAGGTTTTTCATAAACCAAGAGAAGTCTCACCGAGCTCCTCCGGACCAGGCAGCGCTCCTTCCTAAATACTTTCGGTATGCGTACACCCGCCGTGTGCCAAAAGCTTGGCATAATTCGCTACTCCCGCTAGCGCCCCATAGTTCGTACAGCCGTTGATCAGACTGGGGAGCTTCGCAAGGTGACGCTTTAGCCAGGAGGTGAGGGTGTACACGCTATCTTCCTCTGGAGGAGCGGAGGTTTCGCCTCCAAGCTCGGCGACGGTGGCCTGGTAGTGGCCAATGGTTGCAGCAAGGACTCCCTTGACCGAGTCCAAACGCCTCGTCGTCAAAGACAGCTGCTCCCTCACCGCAGCTGCGGATTCCTTCTCAAAGGCAAGCTCTCGCCGGAGACCCTCGACCAGCTCGTTCGCCCTATGGGCCTGCTCAACGGACAAAACCTCTGCATCCCGGGCCTTGGCGAGATCGGCCCTCAAACCATCCTTTTCTCGCTCCTTCTCCGCCAGAGACACGCGGAGAGCTGCAAGGGAGTCGAACATACCCCCTTTTTCACCTTCCAGACGCTCGATTTCCGCCTTGAGCGCTTGAATCGCAGCATCTCGGTCGGAGACCTCGCGAGTACAACGCTCTTCCATAACAACGGCCGTGTGATACCCCTGCGACCAGAGAGAGAAAAACCAAAGCGATCAGCAACAGAATCAAAAACAAGTCTAGAAGCGAACATACACAAAAAAAGGAAAGGGGCAAACCGCCGAAGACGCACCAGGCTCTGGTGTTCTAGATGAACACGGAGAAGTTGGAAGAAATCCATGTCCCTCAGACGCTGTTTGAAGCGATCTGTTCAAAGAAGAATAAACAAACACAAAACAATAAGGTGAGAAAAGCAAATCTCACGTTAAACACACCAACAGCCAAAGACCACCTCCGATGTCTCCAAGAACAGCAAGATAACACTCCTCCCAACCTGAGATAGAGGTGTCGGAGGAGCATACGTAAAAAAACAACAACAACAACAGCTCAGGTCAGAGGGCAGATTAGAAACAGACAATAACAACAGGCCAAATGATGATCAAAATAAAAACATTCTATACTCACTCGGACCCGACGCCATTAGCACCGGCTGCCCCGGACCAAACCTAGCGCCGGCAGCGGCTGCTCGCTCCTCCGGGGTGAGGAGTCCAGCCATGACATCACCTACAAAGCAACATATACACAGTATTAGCACTTGGTACAATACGTAAACAATTGAACCAGGCGAAGACAGTAAAACACAAAAATGCACGCCAAACAGACTTACTCATAAAAAGCCCAGGCTGGGTAGCTTGCCGCGCCCCCTGGGCAGAAGTCTCCGCCATATCGTGCGGCGAAGGCCCAAAGGGCCAGACCTCCTCAGCCAGCGGCCTGACAGGTGGAGGACACGAAGAAGGCCGAGCCACCGGGGCCTGCTCAGCAAGCACGGCCTCCAGCTGCCCGACGTTGGCCGCCGGCACGGGCGAAGGCGTGGCAACGGCAGGAGACGAAGGAGCGTACCGCAAGACGGCCTCCGTGTCCTCTTCAGAGCTTGAGCACAGCCCACCAAGAACGTCGGGCATAGGCTCGACGGCGCTACCTTCCGGCTGTTCGCCAACACTCATTGCACCATGCGAGGAGCGCGCCAGGGCAGTGCTGGCTTCTAGACGCCCAGCACCGCTCACAGCTCCGCTCATAGGGCACACCAGAGCTATAGGAGAGCCACGATCCCCTCCGCTCGCAACCTATGTGTCCACTGACGGGACGGAAGAGCTCTCAACGTCTTCACTGTCGGCGGAGGCAACGCCCGCAATACCGGCAGAAGACATGGCCGGCGCGATCAATGGAGCACCGCTCTTCTTCTTCTTTTTTGTGGGCACCCGAGCAACAACGGCGCCCTTCCTCTTCTTAGACTTGGCCTCTGCCGTAACATTCTTCGCGAAGGCCCTCTTCTTCTTCTTCTCAATCGAAGCCAGGACCTCGGCGGGAACCTCGCGCTCCCGGTAGACGATCCCGACCTCCTCAAAAACTCGATTGAGTCGTGGCATGGTGCCAGCCACGGCCATCCGAGATGTGTACTCACGCTCGGAAATCTTGCCAACCAACCCCATGGCGGCTTCCTCAACCTCGGAGACAAAATTGTCCTCCGTCACCCCCTCCCCCAAAGACTGACCGAAGCGGGGGAACGGAATCATGGCCTCCGGCCCAAAAACGGGAACCTTCACCTGTTCCAGCCGAAAGGCTAGGTTGTTTTTGCCCAGGGGCCAGTAGTTGGAGGACATAATCTCCTCCACTAGGTCGTGGCCACCGGAGTAGCGGCACGCTGCTGCAAAAGCCTGATCACAAGCCTCCCTCGCTGGAGACACCTCCTCCGGCAGATCCACGCGCGTGAGCGGCGCCATCTCCTCCATCCTTGAAGTCAATGGATACTCCGAGACATCTGCACCATCCTCGGTAGTGCTACGGACCCCGTAGGTCTTCACGTAGAACCATTGCTCAAGCCAGCCGCGGTCCCACTTGCCCTTCTGGCAAAAAGAGATCTCCAGGCGGTCCGCGCCTTGGTTCCTCTTAGACATAAAGGTGCAACTACCGTACTGGTAGGTCACCTCCACCTCCTTGCCCTCTCGCACCTCCTTCTTCTTCTTCGGCTGCTTCTGCAGCTCGTAGTACGCGCAGAAGGTGTCCACATCCGGCTCGGCACCATAAGAAATGCACGCCCAACAAAATTTGCTAAGCGTGAGGAAGGCAGTAGGAGTCAGATGATGGAGCTGGACATTGAAGGTCTCCAACACCCGGCGAAGGAAGGGGATGTAAGGAAGGCGGAGGCCACAGGTGAAGAAGTCCCGAAAGACCACCGCATATCCCTCCTCCGGTTCCGGAACAGTCTGGCCAGGCGAAGGGATTTTTACCCTGGAAGAAGGAAAACAGGATTCCTTCAACATCTCTGTGATAGCCTCTTCAGTAATAGAGGAGGGGCCAAAGTCCCAAGACTTTATCGCCATATCTTTGGAATCCACAGCGATCAGGTCTCCGACAGACGCAGAGACACTCCCCAAATCCTCCTCCACCAGCTTTTCAAACTCCAACGTGGAAGCAGAGGCAAGCATGCACTCCTCAAAGCGCGCACCCCAGCCGATGGCCCTAACGCCGAGAAGGTGGCGGTAGGGTACGAAAAAGGCGGGCCAGCGAGTTTGGGCAGAGGCGGAAAGGAAAGCCACCGCGACAGCAGCCTAAGCACGAGACGCAGGCAGAAAGACAGAACGCGTGAGGGCGGCAAAAGGGGAAAGCGAAGAGAGCAGAGAGCAATTTCTCAAATGCAACGAAAGCGAATGAGCAATGCGGGGGGGGGGGCGCCACCAACAACACCCTTATATAGGCAGCGGGCAGGCGATCCGGCTCCCGCCATACAACGGTCACCTTCGGAAAATTTGCCTGCCGCGCAACGGTCATCTCCGAAAAAGTCGCAAGGTATGCAACGGAAACTGACACGGCATAAACGGCCACACCGTAGGACAACGGCTAGATTTGCTGCCCAATGGCTACTCTCAATGAGACTAGCGGCCACGCCAGAGTGGGCCAGGGGGGAAGTAGCGGGGCCTCGCTCGAAGACGCCAATGAATGTGGCCTCCGCCCCCGCGGACGCCTTTGGTCAAGGCGTTTTGAGCTCACGGCACGCTCCGGTGAACCATGGTCTCAAAAGGGGGGAACTGTTGTAGCACGGCTTCGGCGGGTGGCGAAGGCCTCCGACAGCGAGGTGTCGCCAAGACGTCTTCGACCGTCTTAGGGCAGAGACCTGGTGCTGACTAAAGGAACTTTCCTGGCTATGCTCGTAGGGCACTGCACGAGGCTCAGCGAGCTTGTCACGAATTCCGCCCAGGCCAGGCACAGACATCTCCAACCTATGCTTAGGCGAACGCCGCCCCGCTTCAGCTCACGGGCGTCTCCGACGATGAGGGCGGAGGCCGCCTTACCTCTGAACTAATTAAACAAACAATCTTGCCTAAGTGTGTGCAGGTACTCAAGCGCAGGCGCCCGTGGTCTGCGCGAGCGCGCCAGCATGGCCCCCGCGCGACCGGGCGGAGACCCACGGTAGACGTCTCCGACCGGACCGGCGGAGACCCGCCAAGGCGACGGCGCCCCCCCGAAGAAGTAGGCCAGCATCGGGAACCACGGCCCCCGCGCGGCCGGGCAGAGACATACGGATGATGTCTCCGACCGGACCGGCGAAGACCCGCCAAGGCGACGGCGCGCCCCCGAAGACGGAGGCCAGCATCGGGAACCCAGGCCTTTGGGCCAAAGATCGAGGCACGGTGGGCCGGCCGCCTATGAAGGCCCGTCACTTGGAAATGGTGTGGCAGGATTGCCCCGCAAACAAGAGACCAGTGGCGGAATATTCCAGGAATGTACCGTAGCAGTTGAGGGGCATTGTAATAAATTCCGTCAGGAAGTAGTTGAGCCCTATAAATAGGGAACACTTGTAACCGTGCAGATGGTTGGTGAATGAATTAATGAAACCCTAGCTTTTCGTGCCATCTTCCCATAAGCTCACCTGTCGTGCCTATCCCGAGCCTCCGCCCGAGGGCGACACCTCGCGGGCGGAGGCCTCTGTCTCCCTCACTCTGTCCGAAACCGCTAGTTTCAACAAAGAGCATCAATCAAATTGCTGTATCAAATAATCATCCAGGGCTTTGATGCGGTTGCATGCATGTTTCAAGTTTGTATGCTTTCTTGTAATACTGAAGCATTGGTATTATTCAAAAAGTCAAAAGGGCATCACCCAGCAAAGGTCAAAAGGTCAACGCACAAATTTATCTCATCTGAACCACAAGAATGAGCCCACGGAATAACTATAACCATCTCATCAGACAAAACCAAAGACAGGCCTTAGATAACAGCCATATGAGGAATCAACTGTATGGCAGATCAGCTGGTCCTCCATTTGAGCCCTGCTGCTCTGCTCCCCTCCAGACGTGCAGCTGATCTTGCACCGTTGCAGTGCCGCCTACGCTCCATGCTCCAGCACGCAGCGGCAGATCTAGGAAATATTTTAGGAGGGGCTGAACAACACTGCTGCTCGATCTTAAGTCTCAGCCCCTCTACATTATAGAACTTTGTCTAAAAATTCATGGAGGCTCCATAGGGGTTCCACTGTTCCAGTATGGGTAGGGGGCTTGAGCCCTCCCCACCTCCCCGTTGGATCCGCCCCTGCCAGCAGGTGATTCCATTCTATCCCTCAATGCAGCAGCCAGCAGGACTGCAGGAGAGAGATGGGGCACCGCTGGTAGGGAGAGGGATGTGGCAGCGCATGCATGCAGGGATGCAGCGTCGGGAGCCAGGTGGTGACAGTAGGTGCAGCGCTGGCAGCGTTGGGACTTGGGTCAAATGGACTAGGTGCCTCCTTTTCCACAAATTTTAGAACTGGTTCCTGGTCCACAAATTTTAAGTATCCTCCAACAATTAGGCACCTTGTAATAGGCACCTCTCACTTCTTAACCATTATTAGATCTCGACTGATGAACGGTTATCATTATTTTCCATATATCATAAGATTTCTCATAAAAAACATTTATGTAGAATGATCCTGTATCATTGAATTCTAGAGTAGAGACGTTTGACACTCATCGTATTTGATATCTATTTATCTTCATGAAGAAAGTAACATAAACAAGGAAGTGTGGTTACAGTATGAGACAAACTAAAAAATCATGAAACTTTTACGTAGCCAAAGCTCCGGGCTAAAGATTTGGTGCGAAATTCTTTACTGCTAACAATCAAATTGATGCTATCTGATAGGAAGAACACATAATAACCTTCGCCTGTTTCCAACAAGAAAATCAAGCAAGAGGGCAGGACTGAGTACGAGAAGACAATGTGTAGGTGGATGTCAAGTCATCATCAAAGATTCAGCTGTTCACAGAACCGACATTTATTTGGTGCGAAATTCTTTACTGCTAGCAATCAAATTGATGCTATCTGACATGAAGAACAGATAATAACCTTCGCCTGTTTCCAACAAGAAAATCAAGCAAGAGGGCAGGACTGAGTACCAGAAGACAATGTGTAGGTGGATGTCAAGTCATCATCAAAGATTCAGTTGTTCACAGAACTGACATTTATGCATCCACATAGCTAAAAACAGTTAGCCGGCAACTGTCAACCATGATTGACATTGGATTGGACATCATCGTTAGACCCAAATACAGTAAGGCACGAGTTAGGCGTTGCAAAATTGGTTTTGCTGGTCGTTAGGTTGACAACCATTCGGTCAGCGTTTTATTAAAGGCAAGGAGAACTTAAAAAAGATTTGACAGAAGGGAAGCAGAATTACTGAAGAAGAGTCAGGAATGGCCGCGAAATTCACCTCTAGACTAATGTCATGTATATTGTGCGACACAGCCAGCAATGCATAGTGAAAGAAAGTATAAAAGTGGTTGGAGTAATTTGAAAATAGTCTAAGATTCCTTATACAAAATTGCATTCTAACTTAAGAACGAGATTTTAAAAATTATTGAAGGAATCCAATAAATATGCTCCCAACTTTTTTTAGGCACTTGGAAAACTCATTGATTTATCAATTATTTTAACTATTGGAGATGCTCTTATATGTACAAGTTTAGAACATAAAACTTGCATGATTTTTGTTTAAATGACACTAGCATAATTCTGATTCTTTCGCAAATGACAACTTATAAAAGACAAATTAAGGGTCAAGACCTTATTTGTATAACTTTTTTCTAATCAAAATTAAATACGTTTGGAAGCAATTTCCAATACAGTACTAAACATGTATGTAGCTTACATGTTTTCAAATTAAAGAATTGAGAAATTTATTTAATGATTGTCGTTCTTAATGTTTGACTAATCCCAACGACATATTTTTATGACCTGAGGTAGTACTTGTGTGGTTAATGTTTACTGATAGATGTATTTCCAAGTTGCACACATGTAGGTACGTTGATTTGACCAGGGTAGCTACTAGTTGTTATACGGTTAGTTTTGCGGCGAAAATAAGGAGACATAGTTAAGGAGTGAGCGTGGATTGATGTGCGTGCTTGGTACTTTCGATAAGGACAAATGATTAAAGGAATATATATATATAATTATATATACTCCCTCTGCATCTAAAACAAGTGCAATGTTGGGCAAGTGTGTTTGGTTTGGTGAGTCACCCTATACTTCATGAGGTGATGCATCATGAGTTCATCCATGAAAGTTGGTGGAATCAACTTATTCCTCATGCATATACTAATTAGCCATGCTTATCAGTCATGATACAGTGTTTTTCTCTCACAACAAAACAGCATCAGCCGGTTTATAAGTCACAGAAACGATCAAGCGAACAGGGTGCTAATTCTCCTTATGTTCATTTGATGTCTAGGCCCACCACTGTATAGGCTTCCATATCTAGCTTATTACTTGCATGAGAGTCAAGTTATCCTTCCTCTTCCCTCTTCTCTCTACATAAAACAATTAATTATTGTACACTAGTATAGTGTCCGTGCTAACGCTACGGCTTCATTCAGGGATGTACATGGAAACAACCAAACAACGATTTTTTTTTCAGAGTTCAACTTTCACACAATTGTATATGACCATGTATATACAATCCGGGAAACACTTACATGTAACAAGGCATAATAAAGTTATTTCTCGCATTAACCATATAATTTACAATATGCCTAAGTCCTTAAACATGTCTTGGAGATCTTCATGGCCACTTCATGCAAACTTCATCCTAAATAATAAAAGATGTCGTACCAAGCTTCTTAAAGTAGATATAGCTTCTTAAAGTAACTCTATAATTCACTTTTGATAAATGAAAGAAAAAAATGTATTTGATCTTTTTTTAAATTAAATTAGAACAAAACTAATTGTCTCTAGGTTGCGTGTTCTATTTCATAATGGCCTTTTATTTTTATAATCACATGTCAAGTCGGTTCGTTTATTTTGTAAACTCGGTCGGGGCGTGTAGTGTGTTACTTTTATAACACAGTGGTCTAACTCCTCTCTTTGATACCAAATGTGCTAAACCTCTTCATCGATCTCCACTCTATGGGCCCTAAGTGACCCGTTTTGCTTCCTTGTCCAGGGTGCCGCCGTTGGTATTTTATGAGAAGAAAGGGGTAGACCTTTCCAGGTTTAGCCACGCTGCAGACGCTCCACTGCTCCTACTGACACGTGGGGTCACCAAACCAGGTCCCACGTGTTCTTGACGAAAACATGCGAGTGGGTATGTTGGCAGGTTTGTCGCCATTCCTTATTGAAGCAATACCAGAACGGCACGGAGAGTTTTGGAAGGGGCGCGTCAGATGGGGTCGGGCTCGGCGTGGGTTTTTCCATTATAATGACAATTCTGGAAATTGCCTTGATCGGAGTCACGGATCTCTCCTTCCTATTTGCCTTGATTGACTTCCATTGGTTTCCATTTTACCGTAGCCTGCGGGATGTGTGAGGCGTGCGTTGAAGCCTGGGCGGGGGAGATCCAAATAATGTTGGCCATCGGATCAAGTTGAATCCTGTGAGAAAGGATTAGGATCCATAGATTTTAATGATATGGTAATCTTGGGTACAATTTCGATGGTGCACAATGGTTGTAGTCTCTCAGTGGGGAACTTTTTTTTGGAGACCTAGTATAGTTTTGATTGGTCCCTTATAGTAGAGATGAGTGAAAACAAAACCATTACTGTACTTGCTCTTAGACATGAGTGAAAACAAAACAATTACTGTACGTCTGTACTTGCTCTTAGACATGAGTGAAAACAAAACCATTACTGTACTTGCTCTTAGACATGAGGTGAAAACAAATGAGACTTTTCCCTGTGTGCCATTATAAAAGATCGTAATCTCCTGTGTGTCCCTGAAAAAATTCAGCGGTTTTCAGCGTCACTACTCCAACGCAGCTCTCTCGTCGAGTCGTCCTACTCCTATATATAACGTACCGTCACACTTCATGGGCACAACTCCAGAAGCTTAGCTGCAGGTAGCTAGCCAGGCACCGGCCGCCGGAGACACAAGCTAGTGGACGGATCGACGATGGGCAGGGCGCCGTGCTGCGACAAGGTGGGGATCAAGAAGGGGCCATGGACGCCGGAGGAGGACATCATCCTGGTGTCCTACATCCAGGAGCACGGCCCCGGCAACTGGCGCTCCGTGCCCATCAACACTGGCCTCGTGCGCTGCAGCAAGAGCTGTCGGAAATATGTGCCTAATATACATTTCAGATTTTGTTTGGAGGAAAAACTCATAGATAAAAAATGATGCAAGCATATAACACAAGTAAACAGGCTGACTAGAACAGGATTGCACAAGGAAATTACTCAACGATTCCGCGCAAAACGTAGTCGAACGTGTTGAAGTAGATGTTGCAGATCACCAAGCGGTCGCGTGTAGACGCTGCCCAAAAACCTGATTGCCGCCCCGTGCAGGAGTCTCACGGCAGTGGTTTCGGAGATCCCGCTCTCTTCAAGTCCGGTGCACGCCGAACTCAAAGGTCGACGAGGCGCAGCAGCGAGAAGCTCAGCACAGCGAGTGGGAAGATGAGCGTGTGAATCCGTACCCTTCAACCAGGACGTCTCCTGGTTTTATAGGCCTTCATAGTGCATCAATTCCCTTCATCAAGCAGTAAAAATTGCCCAATTTAATGACAGAAAATGCTGCAATCAAACAGCAGAAACTGACATACCTTATTACTGTTTAAAACGGCAGTTTCAATCACATTGAAGCGCTATTACGCTCAGCATAAAAAATAGAAACTGCACAAATAATAGCCTACTGTACACGTACGCGTCGCGCTCGTCGCAAGTCACAAGTCACGCGATTTTTCACGCGAAAAATGCGCGCGAGCTGCACGTGCGTGTAGCAACAGTCTCCCTCTCTCTCATTTTCACCTATTTTGCATAGAGAGGAGACTCCAATATTTAAGCAAGGCAACCTCTCCTTGAATTAGCAATATAGGACTATAGGTTGTGCATGCTTTGGAATTTTCAGATTAGGCCAAACATGGGCCTAAATCCAACAATCCCCCACCAATTCCAAAGCTGCTGTACTGAACATTCTTTATATATACCAGATTTTCAGTATAAGTCCCGTATGGGTTTAACTTACACCGAGATCAACCAGGTCCATCTTCCAGCAGCTTGTGAATGGACTAAGCCTTGAATTCATAGCTTTTTGCTGTCAGATTTCTCTTGAAGATCCAACTGGTACTAGGCTGCAAGAACGCCAAGTCCAAACGGAGCTTTTAAAGGTCTTGCTCCTCGATCTTCTCATGAGCTTTCCAAAGAGTACCCCACTCTCATGAACTGCGACCTAACAGTTTAGCTCACATAGGTGTATTCATTTTAGGTATCCTGTAGGACGATACCTTTTCCCTCGGTGGACACTAGAATACATTAAGGCATAATAGCCAGCCTTCCATACAGAAGAGAGTACATATCATGGAACATGAGTAATTTTAATTTTTTTAAACAGTCTGTACTCCCTGTTACAACAGTAACTTGTTTTTCTCATTTTCCAAATCAGGGATCTCCTATCAAAGGAAATGAGTTGCCATTACTTTGCAACTAAATGGGTCTCAACCCCATGTCCATGTTTGCAACAGAAATCGTTGTCCGTGCAAGCCCTTTTGTAAAGGATCTGCTAGATTTTTCTCACTGCGAATATAATTCACAGCAATTACTCCGGAGTTTTTCAGCTTTCTAACAGATTTAAGCCTCCACTTCACATGTCTCGAGGACTTCGAATTATCCTTAGTACTCGTAACTTTGATCAATACCGTTTGGTTGTCACAGTACATAAGGATTGCCGGAACTGGTTTCTCTACCAGTGGCAAGTCCATGAGTAGCTCTCTTAGCCACTCGGCCTCAACAGTAGCCGTGTCAAGTGCTACAAGCTCAGCTTCCATGGTCGACCGCGTCAAAATGGTCTGTTTACACGACCTCCATGTAACTGCAGCACCTGCTAGTGTAAACACATAGCCACTCGTGGCTTTAATTGCATCCGCATCAGAAATCCAGTTGGAATCACTATATCCTTCCAATACAGATGGATGACCAGTATAGTGAATTCCATATTCGATTGTACCTCTTAGGTAACGTAGCACTCTCTCCAGTGCATCCCAATGATCCTTCCCTGGATTAGAAGTAAAACGACTTAATTTGCTCACAGCAAAAGATATATCGGAACGTGTTGCACCAGCAAGATACAAGAGGGACCCAATTATTTGTGAATATCTCAAATGGTCCAACCCTTCGCCTTTATTTGTCCTTAGCTTTACACTAGCATCTTAGGGCGTAGGGGATACTTTGGCATTCTCAAAGCCAAAGCGACACATTATTTTTTCCACATAATGAGATTGATTTAGAATAATCCCATTCTCATTTTTGATCAACTTAATATTCAGGATAACACTTGCTTCACCCAGATCCTTCATGTCGAAGCATGAAGATAAGAATGATTTAACCTCGTCAATCACGGCAGTGTTAGTCCCAAATATGAGTATATCATCCACATACAAGCACAAGATCACTGTTTGACCCCCACCATGGCGATAGTATACACACTTATCTGCTTCGTTTACAACAAAACCAGCAGAGGTTAAGGTTTGATCAAATTTTTCATGCCATTGTTTGGGTGCTTGTTTTAGGCCATATAATGATTTTAACAATCTGCAAACTTTACCCTCCTGTCCCTTAGCCACAAAACCATCAGGTTGCTCCATATAGATTCCTTCCTCCAACTCTCCATTAAGAAAAGCTGTCTTTACATCCATTTGATGAATGTGTAGACCATAGGAAGCAGCTAATGCAATGAGCACCCTAATGGTGGTTAACCTGGCCACAGGTGAATAGGTGTCAAAATAATCTTCACCTTCTTTCTGGGTAAAGCCTTTGGCCACAAGCCTCGCTTTATATTTTTCAATCGTGCCATCTGGTCTCATCTTTTTCTTGAAAATCCACTTACATCCAATAGGTTTGCACCCAACAGGACGTTCAGTGATTTCCCAAGTCTCATTTGTCATGATGGAGTCCATCTCGCTACGGACTGCCTCTTTCCAATAGTCAGCATCCAAAGACGCATAAGCATCAGCCAGAGTCGTAGGCACGTCATCCACAAGGTATACAATAAAGTCATCTCCAAAAGATTTCTGAACCTTTTGTCTCTTACTCCTGCGTGAAGTGATGTCTGAATTGTTATCCTCCTCATTATTCTCTCGCAGAGGTATGTTCTCAACTTGTTCAGAGTTAGGAATGGTTGCATCTAGATTTTCTAAAGTACTGCTACTTGGTCTCATAGGAAAGAAATCCTCAAAGAAAGTAACATCCTTAGACTCCATTATTGTATCTACTATAATCTCTGGAGTATCGGATTTAACTACAAGAATCTATAGGCAGGACTATTCTGAGCGTATCCTATAAAAATGCAATCGACTGTTTTTGGCCCAAGTTTCCTTTTCTTCGGCTCTGGAATGTTGACTTTCGCTAAACATCCCCACGTTCGTAGAAAGTTGACATTGGGTTTTCTGCCCCTCCATGCCTCGTATGGAGTTATGTCACTTCTCTTGGTGATAACTCTATTGAGCACAAAATTTACAGTCAAGATTGCTTCCCTCCACCACATCTTTGGCATACCGGCACTCTCTAATAAGGCGTTCACCAAATCTGTAAGTGACCGGTTTTTCCTCTCAGCTACACCATTTGATTGTGGTGAATAGGGTGGTGTAAATTCATGGATAATCCCATGCTCAGAACAGAAATTAGAAAAATCATTAGAGATATACTCTCCTCCCCGATCATCTCTAAGTCTCTTAATCTTCTTTTCTAACTGGTTCTCAACCTCTGCCTTGTATATTCTAAAATAGTTCAGCGCTTCATCCTTAGACTTCAGCAAGTAAACATAACAGTAACGTGTTGCATCATCAATAAAAGTAAGAAAATACTTTTTTCCTCCTTTAGTCAAAACACCATTCATCTCACATAAATCAGAATGGATCAAATCTAGTGGTGCCAGATTCTTCTCAGACTCTAATGCCTTAAAAGGTTTTCGAGGTTGTTTTGCTTGCACACAAGTTTGACACTTAGAATTCTTGACTATGTCACATTTAGGAATTAACTCAGATCTGGACATTCTAGCAATTGTATCAAAACCAACATGACAGAACCTCGAATGCCATACATCAGCAGAATTTTTATTCAAACTATAACAAGAATCCATAGTACTTGGGCGGACCCCCCACGAGGGCTGCCGCCTCCGCTGGACCAACTACCTCCGCCCCGGCATCCGGCGCGGCAACTTCACCCCCCACGAGGAAGGCATCATCGTCCACCTCCAGTCCTTGCTGGGCAACAGGTGGGCCACCATTGCTTCTTACCTACCGCAGAGAACCGACAACGACATCAAGAACTATTGGAACACCCACCTCAAGAAGAAGCTCCAGAAGCAGCAAGCCATCGGCGCCATCTTCGCGCCACGTCCGCCCTCCGAACCTTCCATCATACCGGTGGCGGTACCCACTGCCGCCGCCGGCCATGCCGATTGCCATCATGGTGACATGACCCTCTCCAAGGACAGCTACGCGCGCCCAGCCAGCAGCACACCAGCTCCAGCTGATGAGGTCACCCAATTCATCGGCCAGTGCTCGCCGCCGTTCGCTGCCACCAACGGTGACACCTTCTCGTCGCCGTACGCCTCCAGCATGGACAACATATCCAAGCTGCTCAACGGCTTCATGAAGAGCTCCCAGACGCAGGATGACGCTGCTACCAATATCAAGCCCTCCTCGGTCATCGACATCAACCCTTTCGATCACAAGTCCGGCGGTGCACTACCACCCATCTCTAACGACGTGCCACTGCTGATGCCGCCGCAGCAGCAGCAGCAGGCGTTGACGGGACACGGCGATTACCACAAGCCCAAGCTGCAGCACCTGTCCTCCATAGAGAAGTGGTTGTTCAACGAGGCCCCCGAGCAGATGGAGATCTCCGACGGCTATTGCTCAGTTCCCAGCATGCTGCTTTAGCTCCAAGAAAGAAGCAAACATGCACGTGATCGAGTTGGGTAGGTTAATTTGTCGGTGCAAGTTACTTTAGGAGAATTTTATTACATATACGTTTTATTTTACACAAGCATGAGACAAGAACAATACATGCATAGTTAGTCAAAATTCCCAAGTAAGAGGCACCGCCATCTAGTTAGTGACATGTTACTTGTGTAGATAGTTTGACACTGGCAATCACAAGTCACAAAAATAAGAGCAAGTATACGGGCCTGGCTAGTTATTAGCTTGAGCTAAAAATTAGCATAAATTAGCTAGGGTTGGCCACCTAGTTGGCTAATAACTAGTTGAAGGCTTGGCTAAAAATTAGCTCACATATTAGTCTCCTGTTTGAACGGGCTGGGACTAATTTTAGCTAATTTTTAGCTGGCTAACAATTAGCCCTTGTAACCAAATAGGCTTTGATAAAGGGTTGTAAGTAGACTTTATGCTAAGATGTAGGAGAGAGAAGAGAAGTGATATGTAAGTTTACAACCAGCTAGGGTTGTAAATGTACATCCAGCCAGCAGTGGTTGTATTATTAGTCATGCTCTAAGAGATAGTAACATGAATAAGCAATTATGACCAAATAAATGATATGTAAGCATGTCAAGATGATGTAATTACGTTACTTGTATCTGATATTTTCCTTGTGCATAACTGAGATGCATTCAGAATTTCAGATCAGTTGAATGAGTGTTTTGTTTGTATATGTCCATTGATAGAGCTAGAGTTATTTCCTTTTCTAAACAAAATAAATGTAAATTTACTTAATTATGTATGTCTGTAGTGAAAGTCTATACTTTATACCTATGCCTAGTGAGCATGGAGTAATAAAAAGGAAAATCAACCAAGCTTGAATAAACTATGTGGCCTTTTAATCAAGAAAATAAGAAATCGGTACCCAAGTTCACCTCAACGAGAACTTAAAATTGAGTGGGAGATAGGCTCCATTTCTCTAGCAAGCATGGAGTAGACCATGCATGCCATGACTTGTTGCCGCACTTCTTTTGTATCTTTTGGCAGTACGCAGTAGCATACTATTTTATTTTGTTAGATATATACAAGCTGAAGAGAGGTGTACTACTCAAGGAAAAAATAATAAATAGAAGAACGAACCTGCAGAGAGGTGAAGCAACTGCAGTCTCGATCGGCAAGCAGATGGTCCCTGATCACATTTTGTGCAGAAAGAAAGCCTGCCAGCTTCTGATTTTTATTTTATTATTTTCTGCCCTGCCCCTCCCCACTCTCCCACACCTAACCCACACTCCCACATTCATTTAGTGCAAATCATTCCTTTTCCTTTCAAATGTTCAATGCTTCCATGCAAAATTGAACAAGTGTTAAAGCATTTATGCAATAACTTGCAATGAAAAATACGAATACTTGAAACCATTGTGCAAAGTGCAAACTATTGGCATGGATGTCGCCTAGCTAGTAGCAAGTCATCAACATAAGTAGAAATGCGTTGCTAGTTAGATACATGTCAAACTGAATCCAAAGGTGTAACTCAGACCGCTGACGTCAGTATCTCAGAGAATATATGACAGTATTCCATTACTAAGACATTATTGATGTGTCCTTCAGTATATGTCCCTTTTATGTCATTTGAAGAACAACATAAAACTCTCCGAGAGCTTAATAAAAAAATAATTAAAAAAACTCCGAAAGTCCATGGATATATCTCAATGAGTTCTAAGTAACCTACAATCCACAACAGGCAACTAAACCTACTGGCCAAGAAACAGAGACAAGCTATCACATACTGCTGATTGAAAGACAGCATAAGCCAGAACCCACAACCGCTGCCACTAGACACTGAGTCTGGCATGCTACTGACATAAATAATTGCAACAAAATGCCGTGTGTAAACTTCACAAATCAATGGTATATTTCTTTTGTTAAAAATGTCCAATTTATAAGGTATATTAGGTCGTTAGATGAGGTCAAAACTGACCTGACAGAGCAAGCTTAGGCTGACGACATCTCAAGCTTTGATTGTGCTGCCTGTACAACCGTCTAGCCTGTCTCTGAAATCCCAATGTCACACACCTGATGAGAGTACCTGACCCAGCTCGCTTGGTGCAGCTAGATGTCTCAGATCAGAATATCAGATGGCATGGACCAGATATCATATCAGCATGCACCGTTGAGGCTTTGTTCTGCACCAACCACAGACATGAATTTTAAGTCAATTCATAGTCTAGGTAACTGATATGATCAAGTCTCCAACCAAATGAAGGACGGCAACCTTCTGTGTTCTTGCCATTGCCAGAAATAAGCGACTAAGGGGGTGAGGGCCATCTGTACCAAGCCAGAAAAGGCAATCCTTCCACACTCTTCAGTTATTCAAACTAAAATATGAAACAATAGCTGAACTTGATGGATCTTCATGTGTATGTGTTGTATGTTGATTAAAGGCAAGCATGGATGGAGCTTAGTGATGGCCAGGGTGGGCCATGGCTCCCATCACTTTTCCTAATCCATGGGGGAAGCATTAGGCCTCAAGGCTAAATTGAAGCTTAAGCATGGAACTGATCCCCTCTTTCTCATGTATTCTCACTATATTAAGTGGTGGTCCCTCTAAATTTCCAGTCAAGTTCCGCCACTGAAGGCAAGGCCATCATAACTGCATGTTTAACCTATCCATGCAAAGCATCCAACAACTTCGTACCTGCAGAGAGCACAGTAAGCATAGATTAGAAGCATACATCTCAATCAAGAGAGAGACATCAGAGTACAGGAGGGACCTAGGCAGGACCAAATATGCATAACGTGTAGTAACTGACTGCCCCAGTGGAATGTGCCAACACAAGTGCACAACCAATCCGCAGATAGGAATTTAGTATGAGTCATGAGTGGTCAATTTATGTTACTTCTGGACGCCATAGCCCATAGGCAAGCTACACTGCCTTTAAGGAAACTTCTTGCAGCATAGTGATACATATAATTAGATAAGTTGGGTGTCAGTTTTATCAAAAAATGGTTTACATGTCTGTTCTGAACTAATGATAACAGGCAAACTCAATCTTGGGTTCTGAAGTTCAAATCGTCTGAAAACCATTAACTCCTCAAAATTTTGAAGTACATGCTAACAGGCAGTTCAGTATGACCACTTATCATCAGTTCTAAACAATTCAGAAGTCTATAGTGCAAAGCTAACCATACAGCTCATCAACACCAACATAAAATTGAGTCTTTATGCGCAGAGGATTCAACTTTCTTCTCTTCATGCAGACCTATATACTATTTCTTGCTGAAGCCTGCATTGGTTTTATGTACAGATGCACATTCCATACAAAGTCGTCAACTGACAGACATAAGTTGTTATCTCTCTTACTTCTGCACAAGGGCAATGGACTCAAAGCTTAACCTTAATTAACACCAGTTGGCCCCTAATAGAGGATACCCTCAGTCCTCAGAAGAAGCATACAATGCATCTGAAAGTGCATCCATAACATAAGGATAGTGTCATTATCAATTATTTAATTGCTCTTTAATAGGCAGATGATGTTATTCCCAAAAAAAAAAGGCAGATGATGTAACAAAAAAAAGGTTGTTGATGTTGTTGTTGTATTTTGGGCCCCGACCCGATGAGACCACTGATGCGATTTGGCACCCACACCCAACCCTCCTTCATTTTGGCCCCCGACCCAATGAGACCGCTGATGCGATTTGGCACCCACGCCTGCACCCACTAGGTCAACTGCCATCCCTATGTAGAACTACTACGAGGTTTATGATGCAAGTCTATGGTGTGATGAAAACAGGCGTATGATTTAAAATAGCACTGATTCAAAAAGGATTTTAGTCTGTTATAAGTGGCTTGATGTAACAATTTTTTCAGAAACTACTCTCTTAATGTATCATACAAACACATCACAGATTCTGTTTTTATTCTCATTTTGTCAGTCAAACATGTATTTATACCTATTAGCTGTGTGAGTATCTTTATGTGCATAGACATATATATACATATGTATGTCTGCGTGTCACGACTTGTTTCCAAGAATCAGTGATCAGTCATTGACCCAACCCTGTCTGCCATGGAAAAACTTCTTTCTTGAACACGCATGAGAGCTACATATATCTTTTATATTAAGAAAGAAAAAGGGGTACGAGAAAACCCCAAAACAACAAAGATAACACCTCAACACACCCGACACACACGGCCACAACAAGCCCACACAAACTAACACACCCGACAAGGAAACAGCACGCACAGCCCCTACCTGGCGCGTCAACTGTCGACAAAAGATGCTCGGCAGTCCACCGAGGAGTGTCCCACGATGGTAGATTTGTCGTAGAGGTGAGCGAGATCAGGAGCGAGATGGTAATACAAGCACCAAGACACAAGATTTAGACAGGTTCGGCCGTCAGTATGACGTAATACCGGGAGCCATTCCCCCACAAACTCCCAAACACACACAGAGACAACAAACCCACACACACTCTCACAAACAAGGGTTGAACGACCAATTAGCCAACCAATTAGACAACCAATTAGGCAACATCAAGTATCCGTTCAGTCAACAAGGCTATGCCCTTTGCACCCGCTAGACCCCATAACTTTGATTCTTCGTGGACTAAAGTTAGGATACCCTGCAGAGTTGGTGAAGCCCCATTAAAGGCACACCGATTCCCCTGGGTCCAAAGCGACCATGCTCCAAGAATAATTAAAGAATTGAGACCCTGCCTATCCTGATCAGCGACGATCTCATTAGATCAGGACTACCAAATTTCAAAGGACGGCTCAGCTGGTTGGGGAGTGAGGATCTGGGGTCCAAATTTTTGTAAGAGCTCAAACCAGAATTGCCTAGAGAAGACACAAGAAACCAGCAGGTGATTGATGGTTTCCTCTTCCTGATCACACAGCAAACATTTCTGGTGATGCTGAAGACCACACCGAGCAAGACGATCTGCAGTCCAGCACTCATTATGCGCAACCAACCACATGAAAAAATGGCATTTGCTGGTTACACATGCTTGGGCATCAGTTTCAGCAAGTCACTGCCATGGAAAAACTTGCACAGCCGTTGAAATTACAGTGACCTGAATCAGTGCTGAGAATGATGTGAGATTAAGAAGTGACATTACAATCTCTACATTAGTTTTAGAGTAAAGTTCAAGAAGTGATATTACAATCTCTACATTAGTTTTAGAGTAAAGTTCATGGCCGGTCCTCGAACTTGTAGAGGTGTGTCATCCTGGTCCCCAAACTCATAAAGTATGTCATTTGGGTCCTTAAACTCAGTTTGAGTGTTATATTCATCCAAACGGGTATAGATTCATGCCCACGTGCAAAGATAAGACTCGATTGCATAAAATAAAAGATTGGTGAGGGGTTATAAAAAAAATCGTCCAGACACATAAATTACACAAATATTTACAAACTTCATGAGGGACTGTTTTGAAAATGATCATCTTCTTCCTCATCGTCGCCACTGTTGTCAGCGCACAGGCGCGCTCTGCCTCCTCGGCTCCCTCCGCTCGCTCGACCTCTCCTACAACGCCTTCTCAGGCCCTCTCCCCGACAATATCGCGTGCCTCGTCTCCCTCCGCTACCTCGATCTCACCGGCAACGCCTTCTCGGCCCGCTCCCGTCCGCCTTCCCCTCGACGCTCCGCTTCCTCATGCTGTCCAGCGTCCAGGCGTCCAGCACAGCGTCTCTCGCTGCACTGCACCGTACGTGGACAAGGTCATTCAGAAGCAAATCAGCACAGCTACTTCTTTCTCCGCTTCTCATCAACAAGCTAATCAGCCTCCTGATCAACTGTACTGTGCTGTGCTGCTGACTGTAGTACTGTAGCTGTAGCTGTAGGGCTGGTCGGCTGGCGATCGATCCGGCCCAGTGGCCTCGCCTCGGCTCGGCCGCATGTGAGATCAATGCGGCCGCGGAGTTTTCTATTGGATCGATCGTATCACATCCACATGCGACTGACAGCCACAGGAACGCATGCAGGGACACGGAGACAGAACCCGGGCCGGGACGACGGGCGGGTGGTGGCGGTGAAGAAGCTAGTGGCGGCGAACATGGTGCGGTCGCGCGAGGACTTCGAGCGGGAGGTGCGCGTGCTGGGGAAGGTGCGGCACTCGAGCCTGCTGCCGCTCGAGGAGGACGGGATGTCGTCCGCGGGCAAGCACCGACGCGCAGGCGAGCCGCCGCTGCCGCCGCCGCACGGGACGGCACGGGCAGAACAGCGGCACGCCGCGATGAACTAGCCATGGTCACGAGAGAGGTGAGAGATAAGATATAGAGCTGACGTGTGGGTTCATACCCGTTTGGATGAATATGAGACCCAAATAGAGTGTAAAGATCAGAATGACACACTTTCTGATTTTTTTTTTTTTGAAGATCAACGGGGGAGGCGTTCCCCACCAGATTTTATATATTGGCCCAAAACGGCCCATTATATAGTTTTAGTTTTACAAGACATTTTGTACAAACGGTGGCACATACAGCAAAAAGAGAAGAAAGAACAACACCAAGTCACATGAACTCTTTAACGATGCCTCCAGGGAGGTGAATGAAGCCACAACGTAATCATCGTCAGCCAAGTCGAAAGGGGAGACTCGGCAGGGGCTTGGCAAGGCTTTCGCCCGATCCTTGTGCCGAGGTGTTGAGCGGGTCGAACTAGGAGACGGCATGAAAAGGCTCTTCAATGACGCCTTCAAGAAGAAGACTCTGTCACTAGCCCAGACAGATCTGAGTTGAGCTTTCGCCCAGAAACCTTTGCCAGTGCTCCCGTTGACCTGCACGGAGCGTAGGGAGGCGCCGGCCGCTGCCACACCGCGCGTAGCCGTTTTCAGACTCGCCCGCAACAGTGGGAGGCGCGCACCGGCAAACGTCCACGCCTGGACAGAGGGGGGAGTGGGGGCTTGCCGGCTGCCGCCACACCACGCGGAGCTGTTCCCGGACTCGCCCGTGATAGTGGGAGGCGCGCACCGGCAAGCAATCATGCCTTAGACGGAGGAGGGTTGCCGGTCGCCTCCACACCACGCGGATCCGTTCCCAGACTCACCCGCGATAGTGGGAGGCGCGCACCAGCCAGCATGTGACAGTCGCCGCCACACCGCGCGGAGCCGTTACCGGACTCACCCACAAACGGTGGGAGGCGCACACCGGCACGACGCCCACAGACACGCAGCCCCGCGCCGCTGCGGGCCCCTGCAAAATGCAAGCCCGAGGCCAAACTATGCGTACCGCGCCGCTGCGGGCCCCTACAAAATGAGAGCAAAGAAGAAAGTGGGCACGCTGCTTCACCGTCGGCTTGCCCATGGCCATACTGCGCGCCCTGCTCCACTGTAGGGCTAACCCCCGATCTGGTCGCCGACGCTGCAAGTCTGTGCCGCCAGGCGGCGCCAGCTTGCTCCCCACACGAATCCGGACTCCGAGAGCAGGCAGAGGACAGGCGCGACTGGCCACACCAGCCATGGTCGCGGCCGCACTGGCCGCCATGGCCAAGCAGCGCGCGCCCAGCCACCCATGGCCGTTGGCCCCAGACCGAGGCGGGTAGGCGGGAGTGGTGGGTGGAAATGGAGGCGGCTGCGGCAGATCCAGGCCGGGGTGGATTCTGTATGGTAACATACAGGGTGTAAGTGGTAGAGTCTTACCGCCTGTGACCAGAAGGTCCCGGGTTCGAGTCGCGGTCTCCTCGCATTGCACAGGCGAGGGTAAGGCTTTGCCACTGACACCCTTCCCCAGACCTCGCATAGAGCGGGAGCTCTCTGCACTGGGTACGCCCTTTTAACATACAGGGTGTAAGTATCTACCATGCGATGGTGGTCATGGTCGCACAGCCGGGGTGTGTTTACCCGTGCATGTCCCGTAAAGCGAAGGTACAGGAAGTGAATATTGTTAGTCACGTATGCAGCGTTGTCCATGCAGCGTTAATCGCATGGGCGCCACTTCTATATCAAGTGGTGATGTATGTTGGGGTGGGCTGTGAGGCAACGATTTTCTGCAGGTATACTAACTTGCGAGTAAGAAGAGTGCTGAGCGATCTTATAATAGTAAGAGTGACTCATATGTATGTGCCATCATGTATGTTCTTATCGTTTTGTTTTTGGTGAGGTCGTTCTGTCAAACGTTGTACGAGCATGCACCAAATCATCCGTATAAGGTTGAAATATAATGATGTTAAAAAACTCCCTCCTTTCATTCAAGGAACGGCTACTAATTGTTATAGCTATTTTATCTCAATAAATCTTGTTATGTGCCAGGTTTTTGCTAATAAATTTCCATTTGATTATCCTTGCTCCATAAGTTCCAAATCCTTGGGAACTTCTGGATGCACTTAATTTACTATGCTAACTCAATACGAAAACCTGGGACTAATCCATGACTCCTCAACTTGTGCATGTCGTGTCTTGGTTTCTTCTGCCATGACACGTGCTATTTCCTTGACTTCGCTAAAACCCGACATGTGTTGGTCGAGAGTTACTACAATTGTGCCCTATTGTGGTATCGTGATCCGTGATCACGAAGTAGCGTCGAAACCTAGGGTCTCCTGTGGACTGCAGCCATAAGGAAATGTTGTTGGGCGCTCGCTGATATCGAGGTCTATGGTCATGATCCACTATAGTCTACAATTAATGTGCTCTCACTCCTTTGATCTCTTCTGTGCAATTTATTTTCCTGGTTTCTACTGAGGCTACTAATCCCTTGTTAATTACAACCTACTTTGGATCTCGGTTGTCATATCCAAACCAATCCCTGTTGTTTTATGAACTTCTTGCAAATTAATGTGTTTGACACATTTCCTTTTACATTACTAGCCCCAGGCTTTAGGTGCTTCTTAAATCTCAGGACGAGATTTCTTTAAGGGGGGAGGATTGTAACATCCTATATGTTAAAAAGCAATTAAAACCTTAATCATATTCATCATCAAGCATAAGCATCAAATGTCATGTCATAAATGCATTTCATATTGCAATAATAGCTTTCATATGTTGCATATAGGATGTTTCATATGTTGCATGAAATGTTAACAACATTAACGATTAAGGGTTTTGTGAATTTATATATGTGAATTTGCTTAAACAACGTGCCTTCATCATCCCCAGCACTCACCCGCTCCATCCCCGCACTCCCATTTCGTTCTCTGCCTCTTCCTTTGCCCACACGCAGCAGACGCAGCAGCGGACAGCGCCGCCGTCACCATTGCCGGCCACCCCGCTCGCCTTGCGCCTCGTCACGTCGCTCCTTCACCACCGCAGCAATCACGTTGCACCTCCGCCAAGCACCGCGCTAACTCCGCCGAGCACCGCGCTAACTCCGCCGAGCACCGCAACCACTCCACCGTCATCCTAGAGTCTCACCGCGCCCACATTTGTTTACTAACCGTGCCCGGTAAGTCGTCGTGGCCGCACCGCCTCCGACCACCTTTCACCATAGTGGTTGGTACTCTAGAACCGCCGTCGTGTGCAGCAGCTCGTAGACTCATTAGATCTAGTCATAGCGGTCACCGCTGGTGTAGCGTCGTCGTCCTGCTCTGCCATGCCGCCATTGACGCCGCCGCCGTGCTTAGCTCCGTCAATAGGTCCAGCTTGTCAGCTCAATAGGTGTGGGAGGTCATGGGGATCACCGTTGGGTCGGTGCCATCGCCGGAGAGGGTCACCGTCGACGAACTTCGGTTGTCCCACGCCGCGCTCTGTATTGCCGTAACTGACGTGTGGGGTCGACTGAACCAAAGGCTCCAGCTGTCAGTGACTCGATGAAGAAAACTAGTTCATTTGTTTTCAGTGTTGTTGCAACCTTTGAAAAAAATGATAAGTAGGGTTGTAGAGATCCAAATCTTGTGAACCAAATTTTGTAGTGTTCCTTAGGAAGTGTAGTATTTTATCAAACAGAAATGCTATATAACACACATGTTTTTTAGCATAAAAACACATGAATTTTCTCCCTCTCTCCCTCTCTCTCTCTTTCAACTGTCTCCCTCGATGGTTTCGGTACATTCGTCACAGGAGCGAGTAGCCGAGTACTATACGTGTTGAGGAAATTCTACAGAGGGCGTGTCCCGGCTATCAGAATTCCCAGGCTGGATTCCTGATGCTACAGCAACGGAAAATGGACCGATGGGCCAACCGTATTGGAAGGTTGTCCAAATCGGGCCGTTTTGCAACGTCATGCCGGTTTCGCTTGTCCTCTTGTCTTTGCATAGAAAAAAAATTGTTTCTTGTGATATGTGGATTTGTGATCTTATGATTTGTGATTGTCTAGAGATAGAAGAAGGCTGGAGGTAGAAGAAGACTGGAGGTAGAAGGAGAGTGGAGGTTGTTGGATCTTATTTCTATGGTGTAAAAAAATTCATGTGTTGAAACTATATAAAACACATGGTTGTTGGGTAGATAGACTCTTATCAAAAAATAAAATCTGTTGTTTGACATTTTTCACTATGGTTTTCTATTTATGCTATTTTAAGCCTTTATGCCTTGTCATTTTTGCATATGATGTTTTACTTGCTAAAATGGAATGAAACTTTTACAGTAGTCTATTGGTAGCACTAGTAAGCCATTGTAAATTTTTTGAGAATTTATGATGCACCTTTAGATATGTTTATTATTTACCCTAATTATTTAATTAAATTAAGAAAGGCAATTAAATAATTAGATTGTGATTAAGCATAATGTTTTCTATGGTTCTTATGATGCATAATAACTGCTGATGTCAATGGTAAGGCTTAGAAGCCATTGATTGTATAACTAATTATTGCTTTATCATTCAAATACAAGACTGCATGTATAGTTTTGATTGTTTGGATGATTTCATATGGATAATGGTCTCTACTATAAAACTTGTTAATAACAAAGTTGTAGATAACTGACTAATCCACCTTGTGTTAAATTTTCACAGCCATAGGACTTAGGGTTTTTGAGTTCTAGCTGTTACCAGTTTGCTGTCCGAAGGGTTTACTTTCTGGACAGATTTGATTGAATGATTTGTTTGCCCAATTTAACTCTTGAATCACAGTGAGAGTATTAAAGGAAAGTTATAGATAATTTTATAAGCTTTCTAGAAAGTCCAAGATCACCATATTTGGATAAGTAGAACTTCAGTTACGAGTAAAACAAGTAGCTGCTGTTTTGTGATATAGTAAATGCATTGTTGAATTAGTTGATTAAATAATCAAGAAGAGATATGCACATGCTCAGTAAATGTGATGCACTTGTTATTTATTTAACACCACATTGTTAAGAATGCTTGCAAGAATCCATTCATCATGTATCATCATACTATACTTGCCAACATGAATGCATTCGCACTATCTCAAGTCACACTCATGCATCTAGGATCGACGGAGGAGATAACGTTGCTGGAGTTCAACGAAGAAGAAGAAGGGGACCAGCAGGAGATTCCTCAAGCTGCAGCTCCCGAAGGCGAGGAGCAGACCCTAGAAGAGCTTCCGGAGTGCCCTGATCACCGTCCAACTTTCTTTCTGAAAGGCAAGCCCCGGAGCATTCTAAGTCTCCCAGTATTTTATAAAATATTACTCAAGTCCTTATTATTGATGCATTAGGTTATAAGAATTGATTGGAACCACTTGATGCATATAAATTCCTTGTCTAGAAATACTACCTTTAACCCTATATAGGTCCAGGATCGAATCTATGCTTAGCCATGCTTAGACCGGTAGAAGTCGGGTGATTTCCTGTCACCTGCGAGATATAGGTGGATACCGAAGCACGGTTGGCTATATTTGCTATCGTGAAAAAGAACCATGGGGTAAAAGAAAATCAAGGCCGGGCGGAGTCTATGCGTAGGTTGAGTCATGTGATTCCGTTTGTGCCGATTAAGGACCACACCGTTGTTGGCCCTGTTTGACAAGATTGAACGCATGCCTATCACTTAGCTGGCCGGATAACTCATTTCGACCGTAAAAGCGAGTAGCTCAACTTAGGCCAGGCCCCGCTCTGTAAGAGTGCGCACTCTGGATGGTAGTAAGGATGTGCGGGGAGCCAGACTGAGCCCATGGGCAGGCTAGGCCTGAACGTTCTGGCATTTGGTTGTCCCTGATTGTGCGGCGCTGGGCGAACCCACGAAATGTGTACTTGAGTTGTACCAAAGGTGACCTAGGGTGACCGTTGATCTGGTCTACCTAGGTTTGTGTTAGGAATAAATTCCTAGCTGGTTGAAATCGATTCGAATCGTCGTCTCTTCCGGATAGTGAGAAACTTGGCTAGTATCAACATCGTAGCAATTGTATTATGGAATATGATGGTTCGCATGAACATGGATTTACAATACCGGCTATGGTTACTAGTGTATGCTCTTAAAATGATATACCACATGTTTGTCCTGGGATAGTTGTTAATTTAGAGATGGATAGTCATAATTAACTTGATAACAGAATTATAATTGTATAATGGATTTAATCGCTTTTTATGCAAAATGTTGTCAAGCTATCTCCATTTATACAGCCTTGCATGATCCTTGGAGTTATTTTATTTCTAGTTTATGATGGATAAGTCTAGCTGAGTACCTTCTCATACTCAGGGTTTATTTCCCATTGTTGCAGATGGCACTGTTTATCATGGTTATTGTAAGAGTTGCTTCTATCCCGCTGTGGATGAGGAGTAAGCCTTGGGTAGGCTTCTTTATTAATCCCTCTACATGCTTTTGTGGACTGTGATCGTATGTTGGCACTGTATCAAACTATGTTGGCAAATGCTACTTTCAAACTTAAATTGCTTCCACTTTTATTTATCAAACTTGGTTTGTAATAACTTTGTTTCATACTCTGATGATGAAAATGTATCTGTGAACTTTATGTAATATGTGACATGTATGTTGAATCATGTACGATCTTGGTTGTTGTAAATTGTTTATCGAGACCCATCGTGGTACTCGATGGACTACCGGGTTTATATGGGTTCAAGTATGATAGTACGACCGCTTACGGGCTGCCATTGTACTTGTACTCTTATAAATTGGTCGGTTCTGCGATAGCTGGCATCAGAGCAAGGTTCAACGTTAATTGTCACATGTGTATTTAAAACAAAAGTTTTTGTTTTCCAAAACCCTTTCTAGCAACTAATAGCTATATAAATAGGTATTGAAATCTAAAGTGTGCCAGTGATCACTTTCCTTATGCCCAAGTTAAGGACTATTAGGTGGCTATTTAAGTACTAACTTGGGGGTTTTAAATTTCGTCGTCCATACGGCGTGCTATTGTATGGATGCCATTCACTTGAATGGTAATGTATGGATCAAATGCCTCTACGCCAAGGTAAGTTGATGAGTGGCATGACCGCAAGATATGAGCGTGCAGTCGAGGAGAATTAGCTTCGGTACGACTATGTATGCATGCTTGCATGTGTATGTGGTGTGTATTTAATTGTGGGTATAAGATATTATCGGGTAGCTTTGATACGGAAGTATATGTATGGGTATACATATATGGAAGTATTTAGATTTACATTCTGCATAGTTAATTATGGGATGGGCTGAAATGAAACTTTTATGCAGGTACACTAACAACGAAACGTGTAGCTCGACTAGTTACGCTATATATGAGAGAACATATGTATGCCACCGTATATGTCGTTAGAAATAATTCTTCCTAAGTTTGTGAGGACGTACAGAACGAGCATGCATCATGATAATTACCATTCACATAATTACATTGTTCCTCCCCTTATAAATTTCTTACTCGGTTATGTAAATCTTATCCATTATGGCCTTATCTCACACAAAGTTGTACATATTGATGGTACAGATGGCAGCACCAGCTGGATGTGAGAATTTCCTGATGGTTTTTGGAACGCCTACCCTACTGTGGAGAGTTTTGCACTTTACGGGGTACCATGAACCGCCCCTTTATCATTGGAATGAAGAGTACTTGGAGGGACAGCCATGGTACGAGGTGCGGCTAACTATACCAGCCCGCACACAAACGCCCTTCTGGTAGGAGTGGAAGGCGAAATCAGAAGGGAAAACTCCTTGGGAGGCTGCCCAAGTTGTGGCCTTTGAGGTTTTGAGTCAAATCTGCCAGCAGCATGGGGATGCACTTACCGGCAGTGCAGCGGGTATGTTTCCTTGGGTGGACCTGTCCACAACAATATGGGAACAACGCAACCAAAATGCATTGATCAGAGATCGGGATGAGCGGGCAAATAGCTCTAGTCCCGCTATGAGTGCAATGTTTGCGGTGGTGAAGATGTTTTGTACATGCCAGGACACTAGGGATTTCTGGCAGGAATCATACACCACTTGCATGGACAAGCTCATGAGAGCTAAAGCCGCACAGCATAAACTCAAGAAGTGTGTGCGCAAGCAAAAGAAAGCCACAAGTAAAGCTCGATGGGAATCTGACCAAGCCTATGTAGCTTTGGGCACTCTCCATGCCTAAATGGAGCAAGTGGATCAATAGAGACCAGCAGCCCAAGAAGCAAGGGCTAATTATCAAGCATTGCTTGTAGGACTATGGGAGCAGTTGGAGGCCGCCCGTGCTGAGGTGTCCATAGCTAGACGCCAGTGAGATGCAGCAGAGAACCGTGTCGCTGCAGTAAGGATAGAACGAGATTGGCACCACAACATGAGTAGCGCACAGGACCATGTCGAAAGGGGCTTACGTCAGCAGCTTGCATAGGCTCAACTGCAAGTGATGAACCTTCAGCATGAGGTGCACTATCTGAACAACCAGCTGAACCCAATCCTTGATGGGGAAGAAGATGGTCCAAATATGGAGGAAGATGAGGACGAGGAAGAGGAAGAAGTGGAGCCTGAGGAAGGAGATGATCCTATCTCTGACCTCGATAGTGATCATGATGAGGATTAGATAGCGTAGTACTTGGTGGAAGTGCTTAATGTATCATCGTTGGTTATGTAATGGACCTGTAGTTTGAATTTGGTGTTGGGACTGGATTATCATGTAATATTGTTATTTGCATGAGTATCGCACGTTTGGTTAAATGCTAATGCAAATTCCAGTTGATTTATCAGTGATCATGCTTTGAATATTAACGTGTTATGAGTCCGATAAGTGATTAAATTGGTGGTGTCATGTTGTGAGAATGAATTATTATGCCTCTACTTTTATTGTATGAATTTGAGATTGTCTCCAGTAATTTTAGTTTGGCATTATTATAAATTCATCTGCAATCTTTTGACATCAACCAATAATCGCTTATTGTTGCAACTTTGCAGATGACTCACACCCGTGCAGGAGCTAGTAGCAGCCATGATGGCAACGATGGTGACTTACCACCACCGCCACTACCGTCTACTCAGGAGTTCTTTGCCCAATTCTTGGGAAGCCAAAGGACAATGGAGGAAGCTCTACACCTCATCACGCAGAACACCGCTCGTGGCCACCCACAGCAACAAGGGCCTAAGCCAAATCAGCACAGTACATTCAAGGAATTTCTGGATACAAAGCCTCCTATCTTCAAGGTGGTAGAGGAACCACTACATGCGGATGAGTGGCTCAACACCATTGAGCAAAAGTTTCGTCTGCTAAGAGTCATCGAGCACCTGAAGGCTGAGTATGCATCCCACCAGTTGCAGGGACCAGTAGGGATCTGGTGGACACATTTCTTGTCCTCTCTACCTGCTAATGCGCGAGTAACATGGGAGCAGTTCAAGTTGGCCTTTTGGGGACATCACATTCCCCTAGGCCTAATGCGCATGAAAGCAGCTAAATTTATGAGGCTAACTCAAGGGACCAAGACCCTCACAGAATATATGCATGCATTCAATAACCTGTCCAGGTATGCTCTAGGTTTTGTGGATACCATGGAGAAGAAGATAGAGAGCTTCAAGCGGGGTCTGGGCACCAAACTGATGAAGACCATGGCAAATTCCAAGTGCACCACTTATAACGAGTTTATTAGTGATGCTCTGACCTAGGAAAATCATAACAACATGCATGCGACAGCTAAGGGTCGCAAAAGGGCATTTGAGGTAGGTGCCTCAGGATCTTCATAGTCCAGAGCCCCTATCACAGCTAGGCCATAGTTCCGTCCACCTGCACCTAAGTTCAAGCCTCCACCACCAAAAGCTCAGAACAGCAGGCCTCAGAAAGCATTCCGTAAGGCATTCGCTATTGCCTTACCTAAAGGAAATGGCGGTCAGGGAAGCTCCATAGGACCTAGGAGTAATCAATCCTGTTTTAACTGCAATCAAGTGGGGCATTGGGCCAAGGAATGCTCCCACCCAAAGAAAAATGCCAATCAGAATCAGAACAATCAGAGGCAGGCGAACTCAAGGACACGTCTGGGGTACGTGCACTATACCGCGGTTGAGGAAGTGCCCGCTAGAAAAGTTGTCACAGCTGGTATGTTTCTTGTCAACAAGCATCTCGCTATTGTTTTATTTGATTCGGGAGCTTCTCATTCATTTATGAGTCAAGCATTTGCATATAGACATGAACATAAAATCATTGAAGTAAGCAAGGGTGGTTATAATATAAGTTCGGCTGGGGCTACTATTTCTATAAATAAGATAGTCAGAAATATGTTCATCTCTATTCTAGAGAGGGAGTATACAATAGATTTGATAATATTGCCCGGGTTATCCATAAGTGTAATCTTAGGCATGAATTGGATGAAGGATCATGGTGTTCTCATTGACACTAGCACTCGTACTATTATGTTGAGAGAACCCAAGGGAGGGAATGCTTTTCTAGTACCACTCTCCCGCAACTTTGAACTCCAACACTTAGCTTGTGCTATCCAAACCACTACCCTTTGTGATATCCCTGTGGTTTGTGAGTTTCTGGATGTATTTCTAGATGAGTTATTGGGTTTACCACCTGATAGAGATGTGGAATTTAAGATTGAGTTAGTGCCAGGTACGGCACCTATCTCAAGAAGGCCATATAGAATGCCACCAAATGAGTTAGCAGAACTTAAGATTCAGTTATAGGATCTGTTGGACAAGGGTCTTATTCAACCTAGTTATCTCCGTGGGGATGTCCAGCATTATTTGTGAAAAAAAGGACAATTCCTTGAGAATGTGTGTAGATTACAGACCACTCAATGCTGTGGCCATCAAGAACAAGTACCCGTTGCCCCGCATCGACATCTTGTTCGATCAGTTGGCAAAGGCAAAGGTATTCTCCAAGATTGACTTGAGATTAGGCTATCATCAGATAAAAATTAGGCCAGAGGATATACCTAAGACTGCTTTCTCCACTAGGTACAGCTTATATGAGTATTTGGTTATGTCTTTTGGACTAACAAATGCGCCTACCTACTTCATATACCTGATGAATTTGGTATTCATGCCCGAGCTTGACAAGTTCATGGTCGTGTTTATCGATGATATATTGATTTATTCAGAAAACGAGGTAGATCATGAAGAGCATCTGAGGATTGTTCTATCCAGATTGAGGGAGCATAAGCTATATGCAAAATTTAGCAAGTGTGAATTTTGGTTGAGCAAAGTACCTTTCTTAGGTCATATCTTATCAAGAGATGGAATCTTTGTAGACCCATCAAAAGTACAAGAGGTCATGGATTGGAAGGCCCCGACTTCGGTTCATGAAGTTCGGAGTTTTCTAGGGTTAGCAGGATATTATCGTCATTTCATTTCGGATTTCTCCAAAATAGCTAAGCCCATGACTAAGCTACTTCAGAAAGATGAAAAGTTCAATTGGACACCAGAGTGTGAAGCAGCTTTTCACACCCTCAGGACTCTGTTAACTACAGCCCCTATTTTAGCACAGCCCGACATTGAGAAGTCTTTTGATGTATTTTGTGATGCATCTAGTATAGGTTTAGGGTGTGTGCTCATGCAAGAAGGGAGAGTTATTGCATATGCTTCTTGGCAGTTGAGAAAACATGAAGTCAACTACCCTACACATGATTTAGAACTCGCAGTAGTTGTACATGCATTAAAGATATGGAGACATTATTTATTGGGCAATATATGTCATATATATACTGACCACAAAAGTCTCAAGTATATCTTTACCCAACCAGAGCTGAACATGAAACAGCGAAGAGGGTTAGAATTGATTAAGGACTATAATTTGGAAGTACATTACCATCCTGGGAAAGCCAATGTTGTAGCCGATGCACTCAATCGAAAATCTCATTGCCACACTGAGGAAGCATTGTTGGAAGATGGCTTCAATTTGTTACATCCTGTTGTACTGCACAATATCACTATCAGTTGTTCACTTGAGAGCAAAATCATAGAGCTACAACAAACGGATATAGGTATAAGTCACATCAAGAGAAAGATGCAAGAGCAAGAAACTAAACATTTCAGATTAGATGAAAAGGGTGTACTATGGTTTGAGGACCGACTTGTGGTACCGAAAGACCGGGAACTTAGAAATCAAATTCTAGAGGAAGCTCATTTGTCCAAATTGTCTATCCATCCAGGTAGTAGTAAGATGTATCAAGATTTGAAAACCTGTTTTTGTTGGCTAAGATGAAGAAAGAGATCGCAGCCTATGTCGCTAGGTGCGACAACTACAGCAGAGTAAAAGCTGTTCACATGAAATCTGTCGGATTACTTCAGCCATTGCCTATTCCAGGTTGGAAATGGGAAGAAATCAGTATGGACTTTATCACAGGCCTTCCATTGACACAGCAAGGTCATGATTCCATATGGGTCGTTGTAGATCGTCTCACCAAGTCATCCCATTTTATACCAGTTAACACAGGGTATATAACTAGGAGGTATGCCGAGTTGTACGTTTCTCAGATTGTGAGGCTACATGGAGTACCCAGGACCATAATCTCAGACCGAGGACCATAGTTCATAGCTCGTTTCTAGGAGCACTTACACCAAGCCTTGGGGACTAAATTGATCAGAAGTTCGGCATACCATCCGCAAACTTCAGGACAGACAGAGCGAGTGAACCAAATCTTAGAAGATTTGCTAAGAGCTTGTGTTATATCTTCCAAGGGTTCATGGGAGAAATGGTTACCTTTAGCTGAGTTCTCCTACAACAACAGTTATCAAGCAAGCATCAAGATGGCTCCGTTTGAAGCCTTGTATGGCAGAAAATGTAGAACTATGTTGAATTGGATTGAGCCCGATGAGAGGAGATACTTTGGTATTGACTTTGTCAATGAAGCTGAAGAGCAAGTGTGTATTATCCAACAACATATAAAGGCAGCTCAATCGAGACAAAAGAGTTATGTTGATAAAAGAAGAAGACCACTGACTTTTGAAGTGGGTGACTATGTATACTTGAAGGTATCACCCATGAAGGGAGTGAAGAGATTTGGAATGAAAAAGAAGCTTGCGCCTAGATATGTAGGACCATACAAGATTATGGAACGGAAAAGAAAATGTTGCTTATAAGTTACAACTTCCACTAGAGATGAGTGCAATCTTTGACGTCTTCCATGTTTCTCAGTTGAAGAAATGTCTTCGTGTACCTGAAGAAGCTATTGCACCCACCAACATGAAGCTTCAATCAGATTTGACTTATGAAGAACAGCCAATCCGAGTGTTAGAAGAGATGGAAAGAGTAACACGGAGTAAGATCATTAAGTTCTATAAGGTGGTGTGGAACAATCACAGTGAACAAGATGCTACATGGGAACAAGAGGATTATTTACGAGAAGTTTATCCCGCCTTTTTCCAAGAATGGTAGGTCTTGCAAATCTCGGGATGAGATTTTTATAAGGGGGAGGGGCTGTAACACCCTAGGAGTTAGCCTTACATAAATTGACTTGCATTGCATGAGCATGAGCACCAGGCATTCATATTTAAGCTTTTACAATTGGAACATGTAATGGAAACATTTGCAACATTGCTTATTATTTCATGTTTCCCTGTATCTATGCATATGATCATGAGTGAATACATGTAAATGATGGATGTGAGTCACTAAAGCATATTAGCTACACTTATGATGACTAGTGGAACAATGTTCATGAAGATCATTTTGACTAATCAAGTACTTAAGTGATGCTATTCATGTGGGCCTGGATAGCTCTATGTGTGACCAATGCATGAAATGAGTGTGTAACCTTACAAATAGCTTAAACATGTTTAGAAGATCATTATGAACAACTTTGATATCCATGGTTAAGGGTAATTTGGTCACTAAGCCAAAGTTTAAGTGTATACCATCATTTAAATGTAGCATGTTTGACCAAGTTTGAACTATGTGCTAGATACTTTGCATGGAGGTGGTCACTAAAGCAAAGTTGTAGTATTTGGTAAGGGAAACAACGTTTATTTTTGGGTCATAGACTAGTTTAGCTCCTAACATGCTTGAATTAGACTCACAAGATTCAACAATCTATTGTTTTAAGCACTTAGAGAAATTTTCAAAGTCATAAACCCTGACAGGGCTAACAAGCTCACATTGGTGATGATATTACTCGGTTTTGGTTGAGATTTAGCACATGATTCTTTAAGAGTAATTGGAGCTGGTACTTAGGGCTACGAGTTCTGTTTAGGTCGTTTGCACTAACAAGCTACGGATTAGGAGATTTAATTGCTTCAAATCACGTCATTAGGCTCGGTTCGGGGCTCTGATGGCCAACTCGTTCGGTCTTCAGTGGCCGACCGACAGCAGAGCATGGCCGCCACGTGGAGGGAATGAAGCCGTGCATCACCACCAATCTAAGCAGCCAGGCCACATTGAGCAACAACACGCCTTCATCATCCCCAGCACTCACCCGCTCCATCCCCACGCTCCCATTTCATTATCTGCCTCTTCCTTTGCCCACCCGCAGCAGACGCAGCAGTGGACAGCGCTGCCGTCACCATTGCCGGCCACCCTACTCGCCTTGTGCCGCGTCACGTCGCTCCTCCGCCACCGCAGCAGTCACGTCGCACCTCCGCCGAGCACCGCGCCAACTCCGCCGAGCACCGCGCCAACTCCACCGAGCACCGCGCCAACTCCGCCGGGCACCGTGCCACCTCGGTCGAGCACCACGTCAACTCCGTCGAGCACCGCGCCAACTCCACCGAGCACTGCGCCAACTCCGCCAAGCACCGTGGCCACTCCACCATCATCCCAGAGTCTCACCGCGCCCACATTTGTTTACTAACCGCGCTCGGTAAGTCGTCGTGGCCGCACCGCCTCCGACCACCTTTCGCCATAGTGGTTGGTACTGTAGAACCGCCATCATGTGCAGTAGCTCGTAGACTCATTAGATCTAGTCGTAGCGGTCACCGCCGGTGTAGCGCTGTCGTCCTGCTCTGTCGTGCCGCCATTGATGACGCTGCCGTGCTTAGCTCCGTCAATAGGTCCAACTTGTCAGCTCAATAGGTGTGGGAGGTCATGGAGATCACCGTTGGGTCGGTGCCATCGCCGGAGAGGGTCACCGTCGGCGAACTTTGGTTGTCCCACGCCGCGCTCTGTATTGCCGTAACTGATGTGTGGGGTCGACTGAACCAAAGGCTCTAGCTGTCAGTAACTCGATGAAGAAAACTAGTTCATTTGTTTTCAGTTTTGTTGCAACCTTTGAAAAAAATGATAAGTAGGGTTGTAGAGATCCAAATCTTGTGAACCAAATTTTGTAGTGTTCCTTGGGAAGTGTAGTATTTTATCAGAATATAAAATCTGTTGTTTGACACTTTTCACTATGGTTTTCTATTTATGCTATTTTATGCCTTTATGCCTTGTCATTTTTGCATAGGATGTTTTACTTGCTAAAATGGAATAAAACTTTTACAGTAGTCTATTGGTAGCACTAGTAAGCCACTGTAAATTTTTTGAGAATTTATGATGCACCTTTGGTATATGTTTATTATTTACCCTAATTATTTAATTAAATTAAGAAAGGCAATTAAATAATTAGATTGTGATTAAGCATAACGTTTTCTATGGTTCTTATGATGCATAATAACTGTTGATGTCAATGGTAAGGCTTAGAAGCCATTGATTGTATACAAATAACTAATTATTGCTTTATCATTCAAATACAAGACTGCATGTATAGTTTTGATTGTTTAGATGATTTCATATGGATAATGGTCTCTACTGTAAACCTTGTTAATAACAAAGTTGTAGATAACTTACTAATCCACCTTGTGTTAAAATTTCACAGCCATAGGACTTAGGGTTTTTGAGTTCTAGCTGTTACAAGTTTGCTGTCCGAAGGGTTTACTTTCTAATATGCTGTCCGAGTCCCTCCTGTTCCCTCAAAAAAAAAAAGAGGTAGACTGGTAGACCTGTATTATTGGTAGTTCATTTTATTTGGACTTTTAGAACCCAGCAGTCATGTCTAATTAAACGAAGAAATTGATTAAACACAAGCCTGCACGACGACATAGCTACTAGTTGACGATGATATCTATGACATAACCAATGTAGGGTCAACAACAACAAGCAATCGAAATCTGCTAACAGCAGTAGTGCTAGCACGGGTATGGGCGGTCGATGACACGCGATTAAATGGAGGGCATGTCAGACTTCTTTTCTTTCATTTAACAGTCAGTTCCTAACTGTGGAGAGTAGCACTAGATGACATGATGTACACTAGTAATTGGCTACGAGTACTAGCTAGGCTTTTTATGGGACTTTTCGTCCGCACGCGGTCATGCCATACCCCTCTGGCCCTCTAGCGCATCAGCCCTTTTCTCTCCCATCGATAGGTCCGCCTGACCGCCTCAGTCGATGCACACAGGCATTCACAACCTAAGATGACGAGTCGACTGCTCACTGATATTTTTTTATAGAAGTTTGATTCTGAAATCAGAATTGGACGTGCTTGCGTTACATAAATTACATGTTAACGTGTTTATCGGAGTTAGTACATGTTAATAACTGGTGAGAAAGAGCTAGGAGTTAAAGATCAAATACTCCCTTCGTCCATAAAAAATACAATTCTCGCTTTTTGGGAAGTTAAATAATTTGAAGTTGAAATGATGTATTATCGTAGTAAATTTTTAAAGACATAAATATTAATACTATTTATTATGCCAGTCTCTATGGAGGTTTCATTAGAGTTTTATGGGCATTAAATATACTGATGTGGCACCGTATTAATGAAGAGAGAAATAATAAAAGTTTCATGGGAGTAGAGAGAGTTTCATGGGGATGAAACTCTTCTGCACTGTTTCCAAAATATAGATGTGTTGAAAACTGGAACATGAAACCCCCACCGAGACTGGTCTTGTAAACTCCATCAAAGTTTAGACTAGTTTGATCTACACGTAACTTATAGTTGTATTCTTTTATAGATGAAGGGGGTAGTTGTTATATATTGCACTCAATTTCTGTCGTCAATTTCCGGGTCCTAGTGGTAGGTCCTTTAGTGCTCAAGATATGATGCACAAAATTAAAGTATGTCTAGAGGCATGCTTTGTGCTCACTAGGGCCATAGTGAGCCAGACCTCTCCTCATTTTTGCAATTCTATAAAGGATGCTATCGTATCTTAGTATATTTTGCTAATGAAGATTTAAATTGGCCACTCTTACACTCCCTAAACCATGTACATTCCAGTTTGGCTCCTTCTAAATTTAACCTCAAGCTCCGCCACTCTGTTCGATTCAAAATGAATGTCATTTTGAATGATAATGTACATGTTCTGTTCTGTATGTGGCAACACTTTCACTAATGGTTTATTCGAAAGAATATGAATTTCTAATAAGAATTATGAAAACGACATATATTTTGGACTAGCTTCGTTCAAATATACAGCTTAGTTAGTCGTGTTTGACTTTGTACGGTTTTTTATGGGTATCTTTGACTATTGATTTCTTCTCAAATACACCCTCCATGCTAGAACATAAGCATATTTTGTATAGAAAAAATACAACTTTTACAAAGTTTAACCAACAATGTTAGAGCATCTCTAAGAGTTTCCAAAACACATTCCCAATCTTTTTTTTTTGGCAAGATTGACAAAAAACTACTCTCTAACAACTCCTTATCTCAACTACTCTCAATCTTTCCGCAATTGGGAGAATTGATCCAATCACGCGGAAATATGTGTATGTATCAATCGGCCAATCTAGAGGTGGAAGGAATTGCAAAAGAATAACGAGTAAGGACAGGGTTCCTAATGCAAATGTAAAAAGAGAAAGAAAGTATAAAAGTGGTTGGGGTAATTTGAAAATAGTCTAAGATTCCTTATACAAAATTGCATTCTAACTTAAGAACGAGATTTTGAAAATTATTGAAGGAATCCAATAAATATGCTCCCAACTTTTTTTTAGGCACTTGGAAAACTCATTGATTTATCAATTATTTTAACTATTGGATATGCTCTTATATGTACAAGTTTAGAACATAAAACTTGCATGATTTTTGTTTAAATGCCACTAGCATAATTCTGATTCTTTCGCAAATGACAACTTATAAAAGACAAATTAAGGGTCAAGACCTTATTTGTATAACTTTTTTCTAATCAAAATTAAATACGTTTGGAAGCAATTTCCAATACAGTGCTAAACATGTATGTAGCTTACATGTTTTCAAATTAAAGAATTCAGAAATTTATTTAATGATTGTAGTTCTTAATGTTTGACTAATCCCAACGACATATTTTTATGACCTGAGGTAGTACTTTTGTGGTTAATGTTTACAGGTAGATGTATTTCGAAGTTGCACACATGTAGGTACGATGATTTGACCAAGGTAGCTACTAGTTGTTATACGGTTAGTTTTGCGGCGAAAATAAGGAGACATAGTTAAGGAGTGAGCGTGGATTGATGTGCGTGCTTGGTACTTTCGATAAGGACAAATGATTAAAGGAATATATATATATTGAGGAGTGAGAAGTGCAATATATTGAGGAATATATATATTATATATACTCCCTCTCCATCTAAAACAAGTGCAATGTTAGGCAGGTGTGTTTAGTTTGGTGAGTCACCCTATACTTTATGAGGTGATGCATCATGAGTTCATTCATGAAAGTTGGTGAAATCAATTTATTCCTCATGCATATACTAATTATTAGCGTGTGAGAAATTATGTGGTGATGGATCAACTCATTCTATTCCACAAACCAAATTAAAAATTGAGAAGTGAGAAGAAGATAGACCATCTCATTCCTCAAACCAAACACATCGTAATAGTCAATTAGTGTAACATGGGCCGCCGGCCCGCCACTTAGCAAGATCGAGGCTGAATTTGCATTCTTTGGGAGGACAAATTTAATTAAATCCCACAACTGTACTCGTTCCGTTCCAAATTATATGTAAATACATAACAAAAGTTATGTATCTAGAAAAATCAAACTAAATGCCTTATAATTTAGAATAGATATAGCACGTATATACCATAGTATCTCGAAAGTTGTGTTTTGTGTGACGGAATGGACTAACTGTTAGCTAAGATAGCGTTTTCGTTATTTATGTATGGTCCAAATATAGGTCATCCGACATGAGCACACTTAGGAGAGAGTATGAATTACGAAAAATGCATGCTGCACTAACTTGATTACAAGTAGATGCTAATAATAACTAGCTAACTAGAGCGCTGGGCAGGTAAGTGCATATATATGTGTGTATATATATAGAGAGAGAGAGGGACAGTATATTCAGCAGCCAGCTACAAAATAAGTTATTTTGTAGCCACCTCCATTTACGATAATTTTATATACTAATTTACGATAATGTCAATATATATTTACGATAGTTGGGTTATTATAACACATAGGGATATTTACCATAACGTTATAGTAAAACACTTAGTAATGAGTTACTATAATCTCGTAAATTAACATAGTAATTATCGTAACTCAAAGTGGCTATAGAATAAGGCCCCGTTCGCTTGGAGGGCTTTTAGAGGAATCTGTGAAAGGAAAATACTGTTCCGGATGAAAAAAGAAGCGGATCAAGCCGGGTTTAAGGGCACTCGAACGGGGCCTAAGTTATTTTGTAACCAACTACAGAGTAGTATATATATATATATATATATATATATATATATATATATATATATATATATATATATATATATATATATATATATATATATATATATATATATGATTTCAAATTGTTTGACTAAACTCTAAGTTAGCGAGTTTGAACAAAAAAAAAAGGTTATCCAAGAAAAATAGTACTCTCTCCGTCCACTCTAGCACACAGTAACATGTTTTTAGTATCATGAGCTTTACTAAATATCAAATGAAAAGTATCAATATTTATAGTATCAACTACGTATCATTAAATTATCATAAGATATATTTTTATATTATACTTAGTTGATATCATAAATATTAATATTTTTATCTGTATATCTGATCAAACTTCAGACACGTTAGCCTATAATATACCTAAAATTGCATTTTTTTTCTTGGAAAGAGGCTGTGTGTGTATGTTCTCTCTCCCGTGTGAACACAGCTATACTCCATCTGTCCCAGATAGGTGTCGCCGTTGGTTTCTATGCCGAAAATTTAACTCGATTTGTAGAAAAATAAATGCAACATTTATATCTCTAAATAAATTTATTAAAAAGTAGATTCAAATATCTATCTAATGATATTAATTATGTACTATAAATATTAATGTTATATATATATATATATATATAGTTAAAGTTATTTGTTGAGAAGAAAGGAGGGAGTATATAACACAGCTATATATATATAGTAAATACTAGGAATAGTACCTCACGTGGGATTATATAAATAAATGGGAGGAAAGCGACTGGTTGGGCTGAGGACGTGGAACTCCAAACTCCCACAAGCTACTGCAGCAGGGTCGTACACGTACCGTCGCAGGGCATGGCCACACCACACTGTACTGTGGATCGGAATCGGATCCACTGGGTTATAATTATATTTATATTTATATTTATATATAACACTATTTAGCTCACTATATATAAACAGTCTCAGTTGCTGATGTATTTCCGTTATGCCAGTAATAGTGGAAATGGGGGATATATCACCCTCGCTTCAAAAGAAAAAATATATATTTAGCTCACTACGTGTTGAATCACCGTAATAACAGTAAAATCCCGAGCCACCTCCTGTAGACTGCGGTAGTAAACTTTTTGAATGTCCACGCTATCACAACTGTAAATTAGTTGAAAGTGAAACCCCAATCGTGCGTAACCTCACAAATAATGCTCCAATCCGCGGGCCCAGGCCCGTCGCTGTTGTTGGCCCAATCGTGCCCGTCAGCCGCTGCTCTCGGCCCCACCGTGCCGTCGCACTGTTCACATGTGTGTGTTTATTATATATATACACAAATATAAATATATTATTACATATACGTGCTCTATACTTTGTAGGCTATATATGTGTAGAGAGACACACACATATATATACTACAATATAGCTAGTTACAGTGAGTATTAATGGAGGGCATCAAGATAAGAGTAACGAGATCCTGATAGATCGGGATGTTGCATATGTTGCAATGGCTATACATGTACGTCTGTTCTAAATGTTTTATCTGTGTTTTTAGAAGAATGCTGCAAGTTATGTTTAATATTTGATGTTGCATATGTTTCACACATAGGTTGTAAGTATTTTATCTAGATGTTGCGTATGTTTTGCAATGACTTTTCAAGTGTTTTCAATTTTTTTGCAACTGTTTTAGATGCATATTTCAAGTGTTTCATCTGTCTTCGTACGTATGTTGCAAATGTTTCATATGATGTTTTAAAAGTAGATTAGGTGTTGCACATGTTGCAATTGCGCCGATGGCTGGTGGACAGCGGCCTGCAGCAGGGCTTCGGCTCCTACCTCGCATGGTGCGCCTCGCCCTCTCCTCTGTTCTCCCTCCCCTCCCCTCCCCTCCCTTCCCTTCCCTTCCCTCCATCTCGCCATAGCAGTTCGAGCTTGGCGGGGACACATAGGGGCTCATACGGCCCCACGTGTGAGCGGGCGGCGTGGGTGGGGCGAGTTGTCCGAGCAGCGCGGAATCCGAGCGACTGGGGTGCACTGCACGGAACAAGAACGGGAAACGGAGAGCAGCCACGGGCATACGGATGCGTGTGTCCATCCGAACGTCCGGGCGCTAGCACTTGCCAACCTCAATCAAGCACAACCTCACAAATACTGCTCCAATTGCCGGGACCTGAGCAGACTCCACCGCGCCCATCGCTATTGTTGGTCCAATCATGCCCGTCATCGCTTCTCTGGCCCCACCGCGCCGTCGCTGCTCACTTCTTTTCTAGGACGGTCATGATGGTTTGTAGGGATGGTTGGGGCGGCCGTTCCTACCCATCCATCTCTGAAATCATCGAACCGTGACATTTTTTTTTTGCCCAGCTCAAGTTACAAAGTCACGGCAGGTCCAAACCTACGACTTCACGCGTTGTGCATTACTCTTCTAACCACTCCACCCCATACTCACTTGTGTTCATATGAGATATGATTTCTTCTCATATTATACTCATTTGATTATTTCAAATGAAAAAAGTTGTCAACTATAAAGTTGTATAGCTTTTTGTCATCTACAACTTTAGTTTTGGTCATTTCTCAATCCGAGGTCGTTTTAAATTTCAAATTTCAAATGTGAGAACTTCAAACGTAATTTTGTATGGATAGATGATTTTAAATAAAAAAAAGTTGTCAACTACAAAGTTCTATAATTTTTCGAGATCTTCAACTTTCGTTTTGGCAGTTTCTCCGTTCAAGACTGTTTAAAAAATTCAAATTTCAATACTCCCTCCATACTCAAAAATAAAGTCATTTTGGACAGCGACACGGTCTACAAAGTATTACTTTGACTTCTTGTTTTTATAAAAATATTTATCAAAAAGTGATATATGTATATTTTTATGAAAGTATTTTTTCAAGACAAATCTATTTATATGGCTTTCACATTTTCAAACTCAACAACTTAAAAGTTATTCATGATTTATATTCTCAATGTTTGACCCAAGCCTCGTCCAAAACGACTTTATTTTTTAAGTACGGAGGGAGTATGTAATTTTATTGTTCAATGCTCATTTTCAGAGGCGGTTATAGATCCAGCCGCCTCTAGAAATCGATTTCTATAGGAGCGATGGGATCTAGAGCCACCCTGCAAATTGATTTCTAGATAAGGATTGTTTTGAAACTACTGTTAGAGACTATTTTAGATTGAACCGTCCTTATTAAAAAAAAGAGAGAGAAGTCTCTACGGATGCTTTTTTAGCAGTTACTGCTAGCATGTGTGTGTGTATATAATATATAGTCTATACTTTATGGGCTATATATGTGTGTAGAGAGAGGCACACACACATTGAGTATTAATGGAGGGCATCATCAAGATTCAAGAGTAACGAGATCCTGATCGATTGATTTTATTGTGATCCACGTAAGAAATGATTAATGAATAAGAAGAAGAAGAAGAAAGATCTTGCATGCATGTGTGGGTGTCGATTTCTGACCTGTACGTAATGTATGTAGGAGATAATATAATATAAGAGTAACTATCAATTTCTCCACATAATTTGCAGTGGGCTGGAAGCGCATTGCATGCCAATGCATTATGCATATGGATGTATATATGTGGGCCTACTATACACTGCAAATTGCCGTGTTATGAGGGTGGACCTACTTCTTCATCACTTGACAAAGCCATGCACTCGATCTTGCACATGTGTGTGGGCCGGCCGGGTCCATGCATTCACTTGACAGCTAGTCTTGCAGCTCATGTTCTGCGACTAAAGCCCTTTTGGCACGGCTCATCCAAAACGGTTTCACCAGTGAAGCCAAAACCGGTGAAGCCAGAAAAACTGGTTTTTTGCGGCTTCTAGTTCATTTTAACCCCGGTTTACAAAACGACTTCACGCTACAGTGTCTCGATTTGCGCAAAATTGATAAAGCCGAAGCCGGCATAAGCCGTGCCAAAGAGGCCCTAAATACTACTATGCGTAATAATCGTTAATGCTTGAATGAAAAAATCTAGACAAGGAGAAACTTCGAGAGTTTTCAACCGCAAGGAACTACCGTATCAACCATCTTTTTATTTTTTTGGACATCATGAAGTTTTCATTTCAAAGTAATAACAATGTGAAAAACGAATTTGCAAGAACCATATATTAGTATGTAGATGGAATATAGCTGTCATCCAACTCTAGCGACCTCTTTCATACATGACGGAATAAATTGCCTCGAGTGATCGAGCGTGCAAATAAAGGTCTAGAAACCCTAGCTTTAAATTTCACACACAGTAATAGCAGTAATAGTCAACAACATCAAACAGTTCCCTCTAGGTAATCCTTGCTTTAAACATCAAAGTGTTGTAGAAAGGGAAAGCATGCATGTGCAATATTATACTCACTCTGTTCTAAATTATAAATCACTTTGACTTTTTTTTATATATTGAATTTGTTATGTACATACATTATTTCTAGATACATAGAAAATTTGATGTACAAAAGAGTCAAAGCGACTTATGATTGGAACGGAGGGATGATTATATACACACATATAAAGCAAGCCCAATGAAGGGCGGGCCTGGTGCAAGCGGTAGAGTCTTACCGTCTGTGACCGGAAGGTCCCGGGTTCGAGTCACGGTCTCCTCGCATTGTACAGGCGAGGGTAAGGCTTGCCACTGACACCCTTCCCCAGACCCCGCACAGAGCGGGAGCTCTCTGCACTGGGTACGCTCTTTATAAAGCAAGCCCAATAATAGAGCCGAGGGTTTAGCTATAAGTCAAGTTGTAAGATCAAGCTATACAATAGTTGTATCTTATTTGTCTTATATAATTTTTTTATTATTGCTTACACATGTCGTACCTTCTCATTCCTAATAATCCTCATGTTCATTTGATGTCTAGGCCCACCACTGTATAGGCTTCCATATCTAGCTTATTACTTGCATGAGTCAAGTTCTCCCTCCTCTTCCCTCTTCTCTCTACATAAAACAATTAATCATTGTACATGAGTGAAAACAAAACGGCATAGCCCCGGCAATGAGTCCGCCGGAGACACAAGCTACTGGCCGGATCGACGATGGGCAGGCCGCCGTGCTGCGACAAGGTGGGGATCAAGAAGGGGCCATGGACCCCGGAGGAGGACATCATCCTGGTGTCCTACATCCAGGAGCACGGCCCCGGCAACTGGCGCTCCGTGCCCATCAACACCGGCCTCATGCGCTGCAGCAAGAGCTGCCGCCTCCGCTGGACCAACTACCTCCGCCCCGGCATTCGGCGCGGCAACTTCACCCCCCACGAGGAAGGCATCATCGTCCACCTCCAGTCCTTGCTGGGCAACAGGTGGGCCGTCATTGCTTCTTACCTCCCGCAGAGAACAGACAACGACATCAAGAACTATTGGAACACCCACCTCAAGAAGAAGCTCCAGAAGCAGCAAGCCATCGGCGCCATCTTCGCGCCACGTCCGCCCTCCGAACCTTCCATCATACCGGTGGCGGTACCCACTGCCGCCGCCGGCCATGCTGATTGCCATCATGATGACATCACCCTCTCCAAGGACAGCTACGCGCGCCCAGCCAGCAGCACACCAGCTCCAGCTGATGAGGTCACCCAATTCATCGGCCAGTGCTCGCCGCCGTTCGCTGCCACCAACGGTGACACCTTCTCGTCGCCGTACGCCTCCAGCATGGACAACATATCCAAGCTGCTCAACGGCTTCATGAAGAGCTCCCAGACGCAGGATGACGCTGCTACCAATATCAAGCCCTCATCGGTCATCGACATCAACCCTTTCGATCACAAGTCCGGCGGTGCACTACCACCCATCTCCGACGACGTGCCACTGCTGATGCCGCCGCCGCAGCAGCAGCAGGCGTTGACGGGACACGGCGATTACCACAAGCCCAAGCTGCAGCAGCTGTCCTCCATAGAGAAGTGGTTGTTCGACGAGGCCCCCGAGCAGATGGAGATCTCCGACGGCTATTGCTCAGTTCCCAGCATGCTGCTTTAGCTCCAAGAAAGAAGCGAACATGATAGCCGATACACGTGATCGAGTTGGGTAGGTTAATTTGTCGGTGCAAGTTACTTTAGAAGAATTTTATTACATATACGTTTTATTTTACACAAGCATGAGACAAGAACAATACATGCATAGTTAGTCAAAATTCCCAAGTAAGAGGCACCGCCATCTAGTTAGTGACATGTTACTTGTGTAGATAGTTTGACACTGGCAATCACAAGTCACAAAAATAAGAGCAAGTATACGGGCCTGGCTAGTTATTAGCTGGAGCTAAAAATTAGCATAAATTAATTAGGGTTGGCCAACTAGTTGGTTAATAACTAGTTGAAGGCTTGGCTAAAAATTAGCCCACATATTAGTCTCCTGTTTGAATGGGCTGGGACTAATGTTAGCTAATTTTTAGCTGGCTAAACAATTAGCCCTTGTAACCAAATAGGCTCTGATAAAGGGTTGTAAGTAGACTTTATGCTAAGATGTAGGAGAGAGAAGAGAAGTGATATGTAAGTTTACAACCAGCTAGGGTTGTAAATGTACATCCAGCCAGCAGTGGTTGTATTATTAGTCATGCTCTAAGAGATAGTAACATGAATAAGCAATTATGACCAAATAAATGATATGTAAGCATGTCAAGATGATGTAATTACGTTACTTGTATCTGATATTTTCCTTGTGCATAACTGAGATGCATTCAGAATTTCAGATCAGTTGAATGAGTGTTTTGTTTGTATATGTCCATTGATAGAGCTAGAGTTATTTCCTTTTCTAAACAAAATAAATGTAAATTTACTTAATTATGTATGTCTGTAGTGAAAGTTTATACTTTATACCTATGCCTGGTGAGCATGGAGTAATAAAAAGGAAAATCAACCAAGCTTGAATAAACTAGGTGGCCTTTTAATCAAGAAAATAAGAAATAGGTACCCAAGTTGACCTCAACAAGAACTTAAAATTGAGTGGGAGATAGGCTCCATTTCTCTAGCAAGCATGGAGTAGACCATGCATTCCATGACTTGTTGCCGCGCTTCTTTTGTATCTTTTGGCAGTACGCAGTAGCATACTATTTTATTTTGTTAGATATATACAAGCTGCAGAGAGGTGTACTACTCAAGGAAAAAATAATAAATAGAAGAACGAACCTACAGAGAGGCGAAGCAATTGCAGTCTCGATCGGCAAGCAGATGGTCCCTGATCACATTAATTTAGTGCAGAAAGAATGCTGGCCCCTGAACTTCCACACGGGTGAACCGACTGCTCACCGATGTTGCCGACCCTACACGATGGCTAGAGGTAGAAAAAAGAAGAGAGAATAAAGCACACACAAAGCACAAGCATCAACGTTGGCCGGAGCTCTGCAGAGGAAATGACAAAACTGAACTCAACTGTCTTTACTGAGTTGCAGTGGGAAACTATATATACAACTCTACCCATCTAATCCTAGTACACAGACATATCAGGCTGCCATGCTGCTACAGTTACTAGATATGACAGCAGAGCTGACTTTGGTGTTTGCCCCTGATGTGACTACAGTGCGGCAGGGGAGCCTTTCCGCGCATGCCCATACAGCGGCTACAGTGCAGCAGCAGGGGAGCCCTTTCTGCGTCTGCCTCTGCTGCGCGTACAGAGAAGAGCAGCAGATGACTTAACAATTCTTTCCCTAATCCTGTTGCTAACCCTAGAACCTCCACCATGCCAATCATCTTCTTTAGCTCCGTGAACCGAAAACGGCCGAGCGGCTTGGTGAGGATGTCCACGAGTTGCCGACCAGTTTCGACGAACTCGATGACGATCTGTCCTCCATCGACACAGTCCCTGAGTAAGTAGAATTTGACGTCGATGTGCTTGCTCCGGTTGTGGAGAACCGGATTCTTCGCGAGGACGATGGCGGGCTGGTTGTCCACCATCAATGCTGGTGGGTGAGCTTCCACACCGGTCAGCTCGACCAGCAGCCGACGCAGCCACACATCTTGGCACGCCGCTATGGCCGCCGCCACGTACTCTGCCTCGCACGTGGACAGCGCCACCATCTTCTATTTCAACGACAGCCATGAGATTGAAGCCTACCCGAGGAAGACGAGCACGCCAGAGGTGCTCCGCCGTCCGTCGATGTCCCCCACCATGTCTGCATCACTGAACACAGTGAGCTGCAGCTTACTTCCGCCGGTCTTGGGGAAGATGATCCCCTGATCCACCATCCACTTGACGTAGCGCCGCAGCCGCTTCACCGCGGCCTAGTGATCCTCTCGGGGATCCTCCATGAAGCGGCTGACGTAGCCCACGGCGAACGCAATGTCCGGCCTCATGTGGACTAGGTAGCGCAAACCGTCGATGATGCTCCGGCAAAGTGTTGCATCTACCTTTGTCGCGGTACTGGCCTTCGTCGGCTTCAGCCGCTCCTCCATCGGAGTCACGCACGACTTGCACTCAACCATGCCGCTCCGCTCCAACAGCTTCGAGGCGTACGCGCTCTGGCCGAGGGTGAGCGCCTCCTTCCCCTGTCTCACCTCGATGCCGAGGTAGTAGGAGAGCGCGCCGAGATCGCTCATTCGAAAACGAAATGCCATGTCGCGCTTGAAGCTATCGATGTCCTCCGCACACGTGCCGGTGACGATCAAGTCATCCACATACACGCCGACGACGAGCTCCTCTCATCATGGATCGAGCCATGCCGACCACCGTCAGGTTCCGCCGCTCCACCATGCCATTCTGCTTTGGCGAGTACGACGTGGTATGGTGTCGCACCACACCCTGATCCGCGCAGTACGCAGCGAACTCCACCGAAGTGAATTCGTCGTCGTGATCAATCCGCAACACACGCAGCTGCGTTGGCCTGAGCTCTGCAGAGGAGATGGCAAAACTGAACTCGCCATCTTTACTGAGTTGCTGTGGGAAACTATATATACAACTCTACCCATCTAATCCTAGTACATAGACATATCAGGTTGTCATGCTGCTACAGCGACTAGATGTGACAGCAGGGCTGACTTTGACGCCTGCCCCTGTTGTGGATACAGTGCGGCAGGGGAGCATTTCGGCACCTGCCCCTGCAACGGCTACAGTGCAGCAGCAGGGGAGCCCTTTCGGCGCCTGCCCCTGCCGCGTGTAGAGGAGAGCAGCAAATTACGTAACAAAAAAAAGCCTGCCAGCTTCGGATTTTTATTTTATTATTTTCTTCCCTGTCCCTCCCCACTCCCCCACCCCTAACCCACACTCCCACATTCATTTAGTGCAAATCATTCCTTTTCCTTTCAAATGTTCAATGCTTCCATGCAAAATTGAACAAGTGTTAAAGCATTTATGCAACAACTTGCAATGAAAAATACGAATACCTGAAACCATGGTGCAAAGTGCACTATTGGCATGGATGTCGCCTAGCCAGTAGCAAGTCATCAACATAAGTAGAAATGCATTGCTAGTTAGATACATGTCAAACTGAATCCAAAGGTGTAACTCAGACTGCTGACGTCAGTATCTCAGAGAATATATGACAGTATTCCATTACTAAGACATTATTGATGTGTCCTTCAGTATATGTCCCTTTTATGTCATTTGAAGAACAACATAAAACTCTCCGAGAGCTTATAAAAAAAACTTTCCGAAAGTCCATGGATATATCTCAAAGAGTTCTAAGTAACCTACAATGCACAACAGGCAACTAAACCTGCTGGCCAAGAAACAGAGACAAGCTATCACATACTGCTGATTGAAAAACAGCATAAGCCAGAACCCACAACCGCTGGCACTAGACACTGAGCCTGGCATGCTACTGACATAAATAATTGCAACAAAATGCCGTGTGTAAACTTCACAAATCAATGGTATATTTCTTTTGTTAAAAATGTCCAATTTATAAGGTATATTAGGTCGTTAGATGAGGTCAAAACTGACCTGACAGAGCAAGCTTAGGCTGACGACATCTCAAGCTTTGATTGTGCTGCCTGTACAACCGTCTAGCCTGTCTCTGAAATCCCAATGTCACACGCCTGATGAGAGTACCTGACCCAGCTCGCTTGGTGCAACTAGATGTCTCAGATCAGAATATCAGATGGCATGGACCAGATATCATATCAGCATGCACCGTTGAGGCTTTGTTCTGCACCAACCACAGACAGGAATTTTAAGTTCATTCATAGTCTAGGTAACTGATATGATCAAGTCTCCAACCAAATGAAGGACGGCAACCTTCTGTGTTCTTGCCACTACCAGAAATAGGCGACTAAGGGGGTGAGGGCCATCTGTACCCAGCCAGAAAGGCAATCCTTCCACTCTTCAGTTATTCAAACTAAAATGTGAAACAGTAGCTGAACTTGATTGATCTTCATGTGTATGTGTTGTATGTTGATTAAAGGCAAGCATGGATGGAGCTTAGTGATGGCCAGGGTGGGCCATGGCTCCCGTCACTTTTCCTAATCCATGGGGGAAGCATTAGGCCTCAAGGCTAAATTGAAGCTTAAGCATGGAACTGATCCCCTCTTTCTCATGTATTCTCACTATATTAAGTGGTGGTCCCTCTAAATTTCCAGTCAAGTTCCACCACTGAAGGCAAGGCCATCATAACTGCATGTTTAACCTATCCATGCAAAGCATCCAACAACTTCGTACCTACAGAGAGCACAGTAAGCATAGATTAGAAGCATACATCTCAATCAAGAGAGAGACATCAGAGTATGGCTCCCGTCACTTTGAATATGGACTTTGAGATGTACATCGATTCGAATAGCCGTCTCTTCCGGATAGTAAGAAACTGGATCACTGCTCTGCATCGTAGTAAATCAATGAAACATGATGACTTATGGATATGAGAAGAAAATGAGTTGAGATGTTTAAAGAAGTGATTGATTTAGATCAGGTGCAAACTGGATATTGATGTGGACTTAATACATCGTTAAAACATTGAAAGTAAGGATTCACTCGTAGTAAGCTTTTCTGCAAAAGTTACTCTTGCTTCAGACCTTCCTTTAGGCCTTCATACCCTTGGAGTCTTTTCTTTTAGTCGGGTAAGTCTTGTTGAGTACCCTCAAGTACTCAGGGTTTGTTAAACCCTGTTGCAGAATTTGACATGTGCGGCTAATTGAGGTTATGTCGGTGGGCTCGACATGATCTGATTGTCTCTTCTATCTTAGGTACTTCACTTAAGTTACTTTCGTAGTTCTACTCAACTTTTGGAACTCCAATGTTACTTAAAGGTACATAACAAGTTTTGTAACCTAATGTTGTAAATCTTCCGCAACTCCGATGTATGAAATTTTTGTATCAATGTTGTAATGTTGTGGTAACCCCATTGTTGGTCCTGTATGAGTTGTAAAATGTGGATGATTCGGGGTTCCCGAGAACACCCGACAGACTACCGGATTATTTGGCTTTCGTATACAGCAGTCAGAGGTCTTCAGGACAATGACGGATACATGTGGGCCAGCATAATTTGGGTGGTTCTGCCACAGGGGGCCTCCTTTCAACTAGTGTTTTTCGTCAGTTCCGACCCATTTTCTGAGTTTAGAGACCGGGATAACACACCTTAACAAGTTCGAGGACCAGCCATGCACCTTAGTTTTACTAGAATGATCATCCAATAGTGTTCTAGGTACCCAGCAGGCCTAACTCTACCTCTAATTAAAGGCGGTCTATAAGAGGTACAATTGCAAAAGTACATATATGACCTTTAACGACTTAATTCAAGGTTGCAATAAAGACAAAAACTGTGCAGGAATGTGCCACCAAAAGAGAAAAAGACACTACAGAAAATCGATACCATTGTAAGAGCATCAAGCATGGGCATACATTATAAGAGAACACCTTGCAACTTACACTACTGACTCAAAATACTGTAAGAGCATCAATCAAATTCCTGTATCAAATAATCATCCACGGCTTTGATGCAGTTGCATGCATGTTTCAAGTTTGTATGCTTTCTTGTAATACTGAAGCATTGGTATTATTCAAAAAGTCAAAAGGGCATCACCCAGCAAAGGTCAAAAGGTCAACGCACAAATTTATCTCATCTGAACCACAAGAATGAGCCCACGGAATAACTATAACCATCTCATCAGACAAAACCAAAGACAGGCCTTAGATAACAGCCATATGAGGAATCAACTGTATGGCAGATCAGCTGGTCCTCCACTTGAGCCCTGCTGCTCTGCTCTCCTCCAGACGTGCAGCTGATCTTGCACCGTTGCAGTGCCGCCTACGCTCCAGGCTCCAGCAGGTGATTCCATTCTATCCCTCAATGCAGCAGCCAGCAGGAGAGATGGGGCACCGCTGGTAGGGAGAGGGATGTGGCAGCGCATGCATGCAGGGGATGCAGCGTCGGGAGCCAGGTGGTGACAGTAGGTGCAGCGCTGGGACTTGGGTCAAATGGACTAGGTGCCTCCTTTTCCACAAATTTTAGAATTGGTTCCTGGTCCACAAATTTTAAGTATCGTCCAACAATTAGGCACCTCTCACTTCTTAACCATTATTAGATCTCGACTGATGAACGGTTATCATTATTTTCCAAGTATCAGAAGATTTCTCATAACTCCGCCTATGGTGGGGCGCCTTTGGTGTCCCAGCATAGCAGGTCCCAAGCCCTGGTAAAGGAGGAGGGTTGTGTTAGGCGTGGCGAGCCAATGTAAAAACTTAGCCACTTAAATGGAGATAAAACCCGAAAGAAAATCGTTGGGGCGTAACCCTCTTAGCGACGCGCCATATCGGAACCCGGGTATGGTGTTAAATGGGCAAGGGCCGGGTCGTCACCCCCGTGACGCGCCGTGTCGTGATCTGGGCATGGTGTCAAGTAACCAAGGATCGGGTCGTCGCTTCCTTAGTGGCGCGCTACATCGGCGCCCGGGTGTAGTGAAAAATGAGCAAGGGTCTTCGCATCAGAGTCGACGGGTGCGAAGGGTAAGGAAGCTAGTCGAACCAACTAGGATCCGTTTAGGTAGTTGGAATGTAGGGTCACTTACAGGTAAGTTAAGAGAATTAGTTGATACCGCGACTAGGAGGCGTGTAAATATATTATGCGTTCAAGAGACTAAATGGAAGGGTCAGAAGGCGAAGGAGGTGGACAATATATGTTTCAAGCTTTGGTACACAGGGACAGTCGCGAATAGAAATGGAGTAGGAGTTTTGATTGATAAGAGCCTCAAGAATGGTGTGGTGGGAGTGAGAAGGCAAGGAGATAGGATTATCTTAGTCAAGCTTGTCGTTGGTGATATGGTCTTGAACGTAATTAGTGCGTATGCCCCCCAAGTAGGCCTCGACGAGAGTGCTAAGAGACAGTTCTGGGAAGACTTAGATGGTCTGGTTAGAGCTATACCTAGTAGTGAGAAGCTTTTTATAGGAGATCTTAATGGGCATGTAGGTACTACAAGCGCAGGTTTCGAGGCAGTTCATGGAGGTTTTGGGTATGGTAGTAGGAATCAGGAGGGGGAGGAAGTTCTGGACTTCGCGGTAGCTTTTGACCTCATGATAGCCAACACTTTCTTTAGAAAGAGAGAATCTCATCTAGTGACCTTCAGTAGCGGACAACACTGTAGCCAGATTGACTTTGTCCTCGCAAGAAGAAAGGACAAACGACCATACTTGGATTGCAAGGTGATACCAGGGGAGTGTGTTGTTTCTCAACATAAGCTTTTGGTGGCAGATTTTCATTTTCAGGTGCGTGCCCATAGGGATAAACAAGCTAAGATTAAAAGAACAAAATGATGGAAACTGAAAGGGGAGACGTCAGAGGTATTTAGGGAAAGGGTTATCAAAGAGGGCTCTTGGAAGGAAGAAGACGACATAAACAATATGTGGGACAAGATGGCAACCAACATTCGGAAGGTAGCCTCAGAGGTGTGTGGAGTAACCAAAGGAAGGGGACGCGAGGCTAAAGATACTTGGTGGTGGAACAAGGAAGTCCAAAGGGCTATTAAGGAGAAGAAAGAATGCTATAGACGCTTGTACCATGACAGGAGTGTGGACAACATAGAGAAGTATAAGGTGGCAAAGAAGACTGCAAAGCGAGCTGTAAGTGTGGCAAAGGGTAGAGCGTACGAGGATCTTTACCAACATTTGAGTACGAAGGAAGGAGAGAAGGACATTTATAGGATGGCTAGGGTTCGTGAGAGAAAGACACGGGACTTCAACCAAGTTAAGTGCATTAAGGATGAAAGGGAGCATCTCTTGGTAAAGGAGGATGAGATCCGACATCGATGGCAAGAGTATTTTGACAAATTGTTCAATGGTGAGAATATGGACACAACCTTTCAGTTAGATGACTCTTTTGATGACACCAATAGGCGCTTTGTGCGGAGAATCCAAGAATCTGAGGTCAGAGAGGCGTTGAAAAGGATGAAAGGAGGTAAGGCAATGAAACCGGATGGTATCCCAATCGAGGTGTGGAGATGCCTCGGGGACATAGCTATAGTATGGTTAACCAAGTTGTTCAACCATATTTTTCGATCGAACAAGATGCCTGATGAGTGGAGGAGAAGTATATTGGTACCGATCTACAAGAATAAAGGGGATATTCAAAGTTGTACAAATTACCGGGGAATTAAGTTGATGAGCCATACTATGAAGCTATGGGAGAGAGTTATCGAGCATCGCTTGAGAGCAATAACGCGGGTCTCTATGAACCAATTTGGTTTCATGCCCGGAAGGTCAACCATGGAAGCCATTTTCTTAATAAGACAAGTTATGGAGCGGTATAGGGAGAAGAAGAAGGACCTACACATGGTTTTTATTGACTTGGAGAAGGCTTATGATAAAATACCAAGGAATGTTATGTGGTGGGCTTTGGACAAACATAAAGTCCCAACGAAGTACGTTGGGCTCATTAAGGACATGTACAGCAATGTTGTGACTAGAGTTCGAACAAGTGATGGAGACACGGATGACTTCCCGATTAGGATAGAACTACATCAAGGGTCAGCTTTGAGCCCTTATTTGTTTGCTTTAGTGATGGATGAGGTCACAAGGGACATACAAGGGGACATCCCTTGGTGTATGCTTTTCGCGGACGATGTAGTGCTAGTTGATGAAAGCCGGACAGGAGTGAATCAGAAACTGGAGTTATGGCGGGAGACTTTGGAGTCCAAAGGTTTTAGACTTAGTAGAACTAAAACTGAGTATATGAGATGTGACTTCGGCACTACTACTCGGGAGGAGGAAGATGTTAGTTTGGAAGGTCAAGTAGTGCCTAGGAAGGATACCTTTCGATATTTAGGATCAATGCTACAGAGGGACGGGGATATTGATGAAGATGTTAGCCATAGAATCAAAGCAGGGTGGATGAAGTGGCGGCAAGCGTCTAGTGTCCTATGTGACAAAAGGGTACCACAGAAGCTAAAAGGCAAGTTTTATAGGACGGTGATTAGACCTGCTATGTTGTATGATGCAGAATGTTGGCCTACGAAAAGACGACATATTCAACAGCTAAGTGTCGCGGAAATGCGTATGTTGCGTTGGATTTGCGGTCATACAAGAAGGGATCGAGTTCGGAACGATGATATACGTGAGAGATTAGGGGTAGCGCCAATTGAAGAAAAGCTTGTCCAACACCGGTTGAGATGGTTTGGACATGTGCAACGGAGACCTCCAGATGCACCGGTGCGTAGTGGAATCCTAAGTCAGGATAGTAACGTGAAGAGAGGCAGAGGAAGACCGAAGTTGACTTGGGTAGAGGCAATAAAAGGAGATTTGAAAGGATGGAATATACCCAAAGACTTAGCCTTAGATAGGAGTGCTTGGAAGACAGCTATTTACGTGTCTGAACCTTGATTGCTTCTGTTGGGTTTCAACTCTAGCCTACCCCAACTTGTTTGGGACTTAAAGGCTTTGTTGTTGTTGTTGTTGTTGTTGTTGTTGTTGTTGTAGAAGATTTCTCATAAAAAAACATTTATGTAGAATGATCCTGTATCATTGAATTCTAGAGTAGAGACGTTTGACACTCATCGTATTTGATATCTATTTATCTTCATGAAGAAAGTAAAATAAACAAGGAAGTGTGGTTACAGTATGAGACAAACTAAAAAATCATGAAACTTTTACGTAGCCAAAGCTCCGGGCTAAAGATTTGGTGCGAAATTCTTTACTGCTAACAATCAAATTGATGCTATCTGATAGGAAGAACACATAATAACCTTCGCCTGTTTCCAACAAGAAAATCAAGCAAGAGGGCAGGACTGAGTACCAGAAGACAATGTGTAGGTGGATGTCAAGTCATCATCAAAGATTCAGCTGTTCACAGAACTGACATTTATTTGGTGCGAAATTCTTTACTGCTAGCAATCAAATTGATGCTATCTGACATGAAGAACAGATAATAACCTTCGCCTGTTTCCAACAAGAAAATCAAGCAAGAGGGCAGGACTGAGTACCACAAGACAATGTGTAGGTGGATGTCAAGTCATCATCAAAGATTCAGTTGTTCACAGAACTGACATTTATGCATCCACATATAGCTAAAAACAGTTAGCCGGCAACTGTCAACCATGATTGACATTGGATTGGACATCATCGTTAGACCCAAATACAGTAAGGCACGAGTTAGGCGTTGCAAAATTGGTTTTGCTGGTCGTTAGGTTGACAACCATTCGGTCAGCGTTTTATTAAAGGCAAGGAGAACTTAAAAAAGATTTGACAGAAGGGAAGCAGAATTACTGAAGAAGAGTCAGGAATGGCCGCGAAATTCACCTCTAGACTAATGTCATGTATATTGTGCGACACAGCCAGCAATGCATAGTGAAAGAAAGTATAAAAGTGGTTGGGGTAATTTGAAAATAGTCTAAGATTCTTTATACAAAATTGCATTCTAACTTAAGAACGAGATTTTAAAAATTATTGAAGGAATCCAATAAATATGCTCTCAACTTTTTTTAGGCACTTGGAAAACTCATTGATTTATCAATTATTTTAACTATTGGAGATGCTCTTATATGTACAAGTTTAGAACATAAAACTTGCATGATTTTTGTTTAAATGCCACTAGCATAATTCTGATTCTTTCGCAAATGACAACTTATAAAAGACAAATTAAGGGTCAAGACCTTATTTGTATAACTTTTTTCTAATCAAAATTAAATATGTTTGGAAGCAATTTCCAATACAGTACTAAACATGTATGTAGCTTACATGTTTTCAAATTAAAGAATTCAGAAATTTATTTAATGATTGTAGTTCTTAATGTTTGACTAATCCCAACGACATATTTTTATGACCTGAGGTAGTACTTGTGTGGTTAATGTTTACTGATAGATGTATTTCGAAGTTGCACACATGTAGGTACGATGATTTGACCAGGGTAGCTACTAGTTGTTTTACGGTTAGTTTTGCGGCGAAAATAAGGAGACATAGTTAAGGAGTGAGCGTGGATTGATGTGCGTGCTTGGTACTTTCGATAAGGACAAATGATTAAAGGAATATATATATAATTATATATACTCCCTCTGCATCTAAAACAAGTGCAATGTTGGGCAGGTGTGTTTGTTTGGTGAGTCACCCTATACTTCATGAGGTGATGCATCATGAGTTCATCCATGAAAGTTGGTGGAACCAACTTATTCCTCATGCATATACTAATTAGCCATGCTTATCAGACATGATACAGTGTTTTTCTCTCACAATAAAACAGCATCAGCCGGTTTATAAGTCACAGAAATGATCAAGCGAACAGGGTGCTAATTCTCCTTATGTTCATTTGATGTCTAGGCCCACCACTGTATAGGCTTCCATATCTAGCTTATTACTTGCATGAGAGTCAAGTTCTCCTTCCGCTTCCCTCTTCTCTCTACATAAAACAATTAATTATTTTACACTAGTATAGTGTCCGTGCTAACGCTACGGCTTTATTCAGGGATGTACATGGAAACAACCAAACAACGATTTTTTTTTCTAGAGTTCAACTTTCACACAATTGTAGAAACACTTACATGTAACAAGGCATAATAAAGTTATTTCTCACATTAACCATATAATTTACAATATGCCTAAGTCCTTAAACATGTCTTGGAGATCTTCATGGCCACTTCATGCAAACTTCATCCCAAATAATAAAAGATGTCGTACCAAGCTTCTTAAAGTAGATATAGCTTCTTAAAGTAACTCTATAATTCACTTTTGATAAATGAAAGAAAAATTGTATTTGATCTTTTTTAAAATTAAATTAGAACAAAACTAATTGTCTCTAGCTTGCGTGTTCTATTTTATAATGGCCTTTTATTTTCATAATCACGTGTCAAGTCGGTTCGTTTATTTTGTAAACTTAGTCGGGGCGTGTAGTGTGTTACTTTATAACACAGTGGTCTAACTCCTCTCTTTGTAACACAGTGGTCTAACTCATCTCTTTGATACCAAATGTGCTAAACCTCTTCATCGATCTCCACTCTGTGGGCCTGGACTGTAAGTGACCCATTTTGCTTCCTTGTCCAGGGTGCCGTCGTTGGTATTTTATGAGAAGAAAGGGGTAGACCTTTTCTGGTTTAGCCACGCTGTAGACGCTCCACTGCTCCTACTGACGCGTGGGGTCACCAAACCAGGTCCCACGTGTTCTTGACGAAAACATGCGAGTGGGTATGTTGGCAGGTCTGTCGCCATTCCTTATTGAAGCAATACCAGAATGGCACGGAGAGTTTTGGAAGGGGCGCGTCAGATGGGGCTGGGCTCGGCGTTGGTTTTTTCCATTATAATGACAATTCTGGAAATTGCCTTGATCAGAATCACGGATCTCTCCTTCCTATTTGCCTTGATTGACTTCCATATTTGCCTTGATGGACTTCCATTGGTTTCCATTTTACCGTAGCCTGCGGGATGTGTGAGGCGTGCGTTGAAGCCTGGGCGGGGGAGATCCAAATAACGTTGGCCATCGGATCAAGTTGAAGCCTGTGAGAAAGGATTAGGAGCCATAGATTTTAATGATACGGTAATCCTGGGTACAATTTCGTTGGTGCACAATGGTTGTAGTCTCTCAACGGGGAACTTTTTTTTGAGACTTAGTATAGTTTTGATTGGTCCCTTATAGTAGAGATGAGTGAAAACAAAACCATTACTGTACTTGCTCTTAGACATGAGTGAAAACAAAACAATTACTGTACGTCTGTACTTGCTCTTAGACATGAGTGAAAACAAAACAATTACTGTACTTGCTCATAGACATGAGGTGAAAACAAATTAGCTGTGCTCACGTAGTTGCTAGCAAGCTAGGCTTTGGTTAGTGAAAAGGAGCTCGTCACTCTGACAAAGTCAAAACGCAGCTCTCTCGTCCAGTCGTCCTACTCCTATATATAACGTACCGTCACACTTCATGGGCACAACTCCAGAAGCTTAGCTGCAGGTAGCTAGCCAGGCACCGGCCGCCGGAGACACAAGCTAGTGGACGGATCGACGATGGGCAGGCCGCCGTGCTGCGACAAGGTGGGGATCAAGAAGGGGCCATGGACGCCGGAGGAGGACATCATCCTGGTGTCCTACATCCAGGAGCACGGCCCCGGCAACTGGCGCTCCGTGCCCATCAACACCGGCCTCATGCGCTTGCAGCAAGAGCTGCCGCCTCCGCTGGACCAACTACCTCCGCCCCGGCATCCGGCGCGGCAACTTCACCCCCACGAGGAAGGCATCATCGTCCACCTCCAGTCCTTGCTGGGCAACAGGTGGGCCACCATTGCTTCTTACCTCCCTCAGAGAACCGACAACGACATCAAGAACTATTGGAACACCCACCTCAAGAAGAAACTCCAGAAGCAGCAAGCCATCGGCGCCATCTTCGCGCCACGTCCGCCCTCCGAACCTTCCATCATACCGGTGGCGGTACCCACGGCCGCCGCCGGCCATGCCGATTGCCATCATGATGACATGACCCTCTCCAAGGACAGTTACGCGCGCCCAGCCAGCAGCACCACCAGCTCCAGCTGATGAGATCACCCAATTCATCGGCCAGTGCTCGCCGCCGTTCGCTGCCACCAACGGTGACACCTTCTCGTCGCCGTACGCCTCCAGCATGGACAACATATCCAAGGTGCTCAACGGCTTCATGAAGAGCTCCCAGACGCAGGATGACGCTGCTACCAATATCAAGCCCTCCTCGGTCATCGACATCAACCCTTTCGATCACAAGTCCGGCGGTGGCACTACCACCCATCTCCGACGACGTGGCCACTGCTGATGCCGCCGCCGCCGCAGCAGCAGCAGGCGTTGACGGGACACGGCGATTACCACAAGACCCAAGCTGCAGCAGCTGTCCTCCATAGAGAAGTGGTTGTTCGACGAGGCCCCCGAGCAGATGGAGATCTCCGACGGCTATTGCTCAGTTCCCAGCATGCTGCTTTAGCTCCAGAAAGAAGCGAACATGATAGCGCATACACGTGATCGAGTTGGGTAGGTTAATTTGTCGGTGCAAGTTACTTTAGGAGAATTTTATTACATATACGTTTTATTTTACACAAGCATGAGACAAGAACAATACATGCATAGTTAGTTCAAAATTCCCAAGTAAGAGGCACCCGCCATCTAGTTAGTGACATGTTACTTGTGTAGATAGTTTGACACTGGCAATCACAAGTCACAAAAATAAGAGCAAGTATACGGGCCTGGCTAGTTATTAGCTGGAGCTAAAATTAGCATAAATTAACTAGGGTTGGCCAACTAGTTGGTTAATAACTAGTTGAAGGCTTGGCTAAAAATTAGCCCACATATTAGTCTCCTGTTTGAATGGGCTGGGACTAATGTTAGCTAATTTTTAGCTGGCTAAACAATTAGCCCTTGTAACCAAATAGGCTCTGATAAAGGGTTGTAAGTAGACTTTATGCTAAGATGTAGGAGAGAGAAGAGAAGTGATATGTAAGTTTACAACCAGCTAGGGTTGTAAATGTACATCCAGCCAGCAGTGGTTGTATTATTAGTCATGCTCTAAGAGATAGTAACATGAATAAGCAATTATGACCAAATAAATGATATGTAAGCATGTCAAGATGATGTAATTACGTTACTTGTATCTGATATTTTCCTTGTGCATAACTGAGATGCATTCAGAATTTCAGATCAGTTGAATGAGTGTTTTGTTTGTATATGTCCATTGATAGAGCTAGAGTTATTTCCTTTTCTAAACAAAATAAATGTAAATTTACTTAATTATGTATGTCTGTAGTGAAAGTTTATACTTTATACCTATGCCTAGTGAGCATGGAGCATAAAAAGGAAAATCAACCAAGCTTGAATAAACTAGGTGGCCTTTTAATCAAGAAAATAAGAAATAGGTACCCAAGTTGACCTCAACAAGAACTTAAATTGAGTGGGAGATAGGCTCCATTTCTCTAGCAAGCATGGAGTAGACATGCATTCCATGACTTGTTGCCGCGCTTCTTTTGTATCTTTTGGCAGTACGCAGTAGCATACCATTTTATTTTGTTAGATATATACAAGCTGCAGAGAGGTGTACTACTGAAGGAAAAAATAATAAATAGAAGAACGAACCTACAGAGAGGTGAAGCAATTGCAGTCTCGATCGGCAAGCAGATGGTCCCTGATCACATTTAGTGCACAAAGAATGGGTGAACCGACCGCTCACTGATGTTGCCGACTATACACTATGGCTAGAGGTAGAAAAAGAAAGTGAGAACAAAACACACACACAACACAAGCATCAGCGTTGGCCGGAGCTCTGCAGAGGAGATGGCAAAACTGAAACTCAGAGTTGCAGTGGGAAACTATATATACAACTCTACCCATCTAATCCTAATACACAGACATGTCAAGCTGCCATGCTGCTACAGTTACTAGATATGACAGCAGAGCTGACTTTGGTGTTTGCCCCTGCTGTGGCTACAGTGCGGCAGAGGAGCCTTTTAGCGCATGCCCCTACAGCGGCTACAGTGCAGCAGCAGGGACCCCTTTCAGCGTTCTGCCCCCTGCCGTCGCGTATAGAGAAGAGCAGCAGATTACTTAACAATTCTTCCCCTAATCCTACTGCTAACCCTAGAACCTCCACTATGCTGATCATCTTCTTCAGCTCCATAAACCGAAGACGGCCGAGCAGCTTGGTGAGGATGTCCGCGAGTTGCCGACCAGTTTCGACGAACTCGATGACGATCTGCCCTCCATCGACACAGTCCTTGAGTAAGTAGAATTTGACGTCGATGTGCTTGCTCCGGTCGTGGAGAACCGGATTCTTCACGAGGACGATGGCGGGCTGGTTGTCCACCATCAATGCTGGTGGGTGAGCTTCCACACCGGTCAGCTCGCCAGCAGCCAGCGCAGCCACACATCTTGGCACGCCGCTGTGGCCGCCGCCACGTACTCTGCCTCGCACGTGTACAGCGCCACCACCTTCTATTTCAATAACAGCCATGAGATTGAAGCCTACCCGAGGAAGACGAGCACGCCAAAAGTGCTCCGCCGTCCGTCGATGTCCCCGCCATGTCTGTATCGCTGAACACAGTGAGCTGCAGCCCACTTCCGCCGGTCTTGGGGAAGATGATCCCCTAATCCACCATCCACCTTGACGTAGCGCAGCAGCAGCACGCTTCAACCGCGGCCCAGTGATCCTCTCGGGGATCCTCCATGAAGCGGCTGACGTAGCCCACGGCGAACGCAATGTCCGGCCTCGTGTGGACTAGGTAGCGCAGACCGTCGACGATGCTCCGGTAGAGTGTTGCATCTACCTTCGTCGCGGTACTGGCCTTCGTCGGCTTCAGCCACTCCTCCATCGAGTCACGCACGACTTGCACTCAGCCATGCCGCTCCGCCTCCAACAGCTTCGAGTTGTACGCGCTCTGACCGAGGGTCAGCGCCTCCTTCCCCTGTCTCACCTCGATGCCGAGGTAGTAGAAGAGCGCGCCGAGATCGCTCATTCGAAAACGAGCCGCCATCTCGTGTTTGAAGCTATCGATGTCCTCCGCACGCGTGCCGGTGACGATCAAGCCATCCACATACACGCCGACGACGAGCTCCTCTCATCATGGATCGAGCCATGCCGACCACCGTCTAGTTCCGCCGCTCCACCACGCCATTCTGCTTTGGCGAGTACGACGCGGTATGGTGTCGCACCACACCCTGATCCGCGCAGTACGCAGCGAACTCCACCAAAGTGAATTCGTCGTCGTGATCAGTCCGCAACACACGCAGCTGCGTGGCCGGAGCTCTGCAAAGGAGATGACAAAACTGAACTCGCTCTCTTTACTGAGTTGTTGTGGAAAACTATATATACAACTCTACCCATCTAATCCTAGTACATAGACATGTCGGCTGTCATGCTGCTACAGGGCGACTAGATGTGACAACAGGGCTGACTTTGGCGCATGCCCCTGTTGTGGATAACATGCGGCAGGGGAGCCTTTCGGGCGCCTTGCCCCTGCAGCGGCTATATTGCAGCAGCAGGGGAGCCCTTTCGGCGGCTTGCCCTGCCGCGCGTAGAGGAGAGCAGCAGATTACTTAACAAAAAAGCCTGCCAGCTTCGGATTTTTATTTTATTATTTTCTGCCCTGTCCCTCCCCACTCCCCCACCCCTAACCCACACTCCACATTCATTTAGTGCAAATCATACCTTTTCCTTTCAAATGTTCAATGCTTCCATGCAAAATTGAACAAGTGTTAAAGCATTTATGCAACAACTTGCAATGAAAAATACGAATACCTGAAACCATGGTGCAAAGTGCAAACTATTGGCATGGATGTCGCCTAGCTAGTAGCAAGTCATCAACATAAGTAGAAATGCATTGCTAGTTAGATACATGTCAAACTGAATCCAAAGGTGTAACTTAGACTGCTGACGTCAGTATCTCAGAGAATATATGACAGTATTCCATTACTAAGACATTATTGATGTGTCCTTCAGTATATGTCCCTTTTATGTCATTTGAAGAACAACATAAAACTCTCCGAGAGCTTATCAAAAAAAAAAACTTTCCGAAAGTCCATGGATATATCTCAAAGAGTTCTAAGTAACCTACAATGCACAACAGGCAACTAAACCTGCTGGCCAAGAAACAGAGACAAGCTATCACATACTGCTGATTGAAAAACAGCATAAGCCAGAACCCACAACCGCTGGCACTAGACACTGAGCCTGGCATGCTACTGACATAAATAATTGCAACAAAAATGCCGTGTGTAAACTTCACAAATCAATGGTATATTTCTTTGTTAAAAATGTCCAATTTAAAAGGTATATTAGGTCGTTAGATGAGGTCAAAACTGACCTGACAGAGCAAGCTTAGGCTGACGACATCTCAAGCTTTGATTGTGCTGCCTGTACAACCGTCTAGCCTGTCTCTGAAATCCCAATGTCACACACCTGATGAGAGTACCTGACCCAGCTCGCTTGGTGCAACTAGATGTCTCAGATCAGAATATCAGATGGCATGGACCAGATATCATATCAGCATGCACCGTTGAGGCTTTGTTCTGCACCAACCACAGACAGGAATTTTAAGTCCATTCATAGTCTAGGTAACTGATATGATCAAGTCTCCAACCAATGAAGGACGGCAACCTTCTGTGTTCTTGCCACTGCCAGAAATAGGCGACTAAGGGGGTGAGGGCCATCTGTACCCAGCCAGAAAGGCAATCCTTCCACTCTTCAGTTATTCAACTAAAATATGAAACAATAGCTGAACTTGATTGATCTTCATGTGTATGTGTTGTATGTTGATTAAGGCAAGCATGGATGGAGCTTAGTGATGGCCAGGGTGGGCCATGGCTCCCATCACTTTTCCTAATCCATGGGGGAAGCATTAGGCCTCAAGGCTAAATTGAAGCTTAAGCATGGAACTGATCCCCTCTTTCTCACGTATTCTCACTATATTAAGTGGTGGTCCCTCTAAATTTCCAGTCAAGTTCCAGAAGGCAAGGCCATCATAACTGCATGTTTAACCTATCCATGCAAAGCATCCAACAACTTTGTACCTGCAGAGAGCACAGTAAGCATAGATTAGAAGCATACATCACAATCAAGAGAGAGACATCAGAGTATGGCTCCCGTCACTTTGAATATGGACTTTGAGATGTACATCGATTCGAATAGCCGTCTCTCCCGGATAGTAAGAAACCGGATCACTGCTCTGGCATCGTAGTAAATCAATGAAACATGATGACTTAGGATATGAGAAGAAAATGAGTTGAGATGTTTAAGAAGTGATTGATTTAGATCAGGTGCAAACTGGATATTGATATGGACTTAATACACCGTTAAAACATTGAAGTAAGGATTCACTCGTAGTAAGCTTTTCTGCAAAAGTTACTCTTGCTTCAGACCTTCCTTTAAGCCTTCATACCCTTGGAGTCTTTTCTTTAGTCGGGTAGTCTTGTTGAGTACCCTCAAGTACTCAGGGTTTGTTAACCCTGTTGCAGAATTTGACATGTGCGGCTAATTGAGGTTATGTCGGTGGGCTCGACATGATCTGATCGTCTCTTCTATCTTAGGTACTTCACTTAAGTTACTTTCGTAGTTCTACTCAACTTTTGGAACTCCAATGTTACTTAAAATTACATAACAAGTTTTGTAACCTAATGTTGTAAATCTTCCGCAACTCCGATGTATGAAATTTTTGTATCAATGTTGTAATGCTGTGGTAACCCCATTGTTGGTCCTGTATGAGTTGTAAATATGGATGATTCGGGGTTCCCGAGAACACCCGACAGACTACCGGATTATCTGGCTTTCGTATACAGCAGTCAAGGTCTTTAGGACAATGACGGTACACGTGGGCCAGCATAATTTGGGTGGTTCTGCCACAGGGGGCCTCCTTTCAACTAGTGTTTTTCGTCAGTTCCGACCCACTTTCTGAGTTTAGGGACCGGAATAACACACCTTAACAAGTTCGAGGACCAGCCATGCACCTTAGTTTTACTAGAATGATCATCCAATAGTGTTCTAGGTACCCAGCAGGCCTGACTCTACCTCTAATTAAAGGCGGTCTATAAGAGGTACAATTGCAAAAGTACATATATGACCTTTAACGACTTAATTCAAGGTTGCGATGAAGACAAAAACTGTGCAGGAATGTGCCACCAAAAGAAATAGACACAACAGAAAATCGATACCATTGTAAGAGCATCAAGCATGGGCATACATTATAAGAGAACAGCTTGCAACTTACACTACTGACTCAAAATACTGTAAGAGCATCAATCAAATTGCTGTATCAAATAATCATCCACGTCTTTGATGCAGTTGCATGCATGTTTCCATGTTTCGAGTTTGTATGCTTTCTTGTAATACTGAAGCATTGGTATTATTCAAAAAGTCAAAAGGGCATCACCCAGCAAAGATCAAAAGATCAACGCACAAATTTATCTCATCTGAACCACAAGAATGAGCCCACGGAATAACTATAACCATCTCATCAGACAAAACCAAAGACAGGCCTTAGATAACAGCCATATGAGGAATCAACTGTATGGGCAGATCAGCTGATCCTCCACTTGAGCCCTGCTGCTCTGCTCTCCTCCAGACGTGCAGCTGATCTTGCACCGTTGCAGTGCCGCCTACGCTCCAGGCTCCAGCAGGTGATTCCATTCTATCCCTCAATGCAGCAGCCAGCAGGAGAGAGATGGGGCACCGCTGGTAGGGAGAGGGATGTGGCAGCGCATGCATGCAGGGGATGCAGCGTCGGGAGCCAGGTGGTGACAGTAGGTGCAGCGCTGGCAGCGTTGGGACTTGGGTCAAATGGACTAGGTGCCTCCTTTTCCACAAATTTTAGAACTGGTTCCTGGTCCACAAATTTTAAGTATCCTCCAACAATTAGGCACCTTGTAATAGGCACCTCTCACTTCTTAACCATTATTAGATCTCGACTGATGAACGGTTATCATTATTTTCCATGTATCATAAGATTTCTCATAAAAAACATTTATGTAGAATGATCCTGTATCATTGAATTCTAGAGTAGAGACGTTTGACACACTCATCGTATCTTCATGAAGAAAGTAACATAAACAAGGAAGTGTGGTTACAGTATGAGACAAACTAAAAAATCATGAAACTTTTACGTAGCCAAAGCTCCGGGCTAAAGATTTGGTGCGAAATTCTTTACTGCTAGCAATCAAATTGATGCTATCTGATAGGAAGAACAGATAATAACCTTCGCCTGTTTCCAATAAGAAAATCAAGCAAGAGGGCAGGACTGAGTACCAGAAGACAATGTGTAGGTGGATGTCAAGTCATCATCAAAGATTCAGTTGTTCACAGAACCGACATTTATTTGTGAGGGGGGGGGGGGGGGGGGGGGGGCGGGGGTGGGGGGGGGTGAAATTCCCTTTTTTTTCCTGCTAGCAATCAAATTGATGCTATCTGACATGAAGAACAGATAATAACCTTCGCCTGTTTCCAACAAGAAAATCAAGCAAGAGGGCAGGACTGAGTACCAGAAGACAATGTGTAGGTGGATGTCAAGTCATCATCAAAGATTCTCTGAGCACTGTCATTTATGCATCCACTATAGCTAAAAACAGTTAGCCGGCAACTGTCAACCATGATTGACATTGGATTGGACATCATCGTTAGACCCAAATACAGTAAGGCACGAGTTAGGCGTTGCAAAATTGGTTTTGCTGGTCATTAGGGATTGACAACCATTCGGTCAGCGTTTTATTAAAGGCAAGGAGAACTTAAAAAGAGTTTGACAGAAGGGAAAGCAGAATTACTGAAGAAGAGTCAGGAATGGCCGCGAAATTCACTCTAGACTAATGTCATGTATATTGTGCGACACAGCAAGCGATGCATAGTGAATGATGGTAAAAGCGATTCTCTCCCTTTTAATTGAAACATGGCGCTCAGTAACGTTGGCAAGAAAAAATGCAAGCGATTCTTATATTTGTACGAAATAAAAGCAAAAGCAGGTGTACGAGAAGGAAGTGGAACTTACAAAACAGACCGGCGCGGGTGCCACGGCGGTGTGGAGATGGACCTGCCGCTCTGCGCCGATGGAATGCCGCGCTTGCGGATTGGTAAGGGCATTTGCGCAGTGAGGCGCGCCCATGGCCAGAACCGGCAGGCACCGGCGCCGGCGCCGGCGCCATCCTCACTCGCCGCCTCGCCGGTCGCCGCGCGGATGGGAATGGTGATGACCGCCGCCGTCTGTTCACATGTGGACAGATTCGGGGATTCGGACTGCAGAGATTAGAGGGGTGAAAACAGAAAATAGGGCTAATCTTGGCTGTTCTCCTGTTCTATAGTCCACACGTCCACGGCCCAAAGAGTCTGAGGCCCTGGGCCAGAATTTATAAGCCCACAATCTATCGCTGCAGCAGGTAAACAAAAGCTTTCAACTTGCAGGCCAACACACGGTGCTTTCCAGTTCCAGTTCCAGTTCCAGCCTTTCAGTTCCAGGAAGAGAAGAGGGATACTCATGGGTGGTGCACTGTTGCTACTGCTATCCATACAAGTACTCAGACTGTCAGTATATTTATCCCAGCACATGTTCAGCAGGTAACAAAAGTATATTAATCTTTCTGAAAAACAAAGTATATATCAAACTTCTTCCGAAGAACAGGGATATGATTCAGTAATTTACATGGCCAACAGCAATAAACTAATTAGAAAACCACATGCATATAACATGCGATGGAGAATGAAAAACAGGGAAATCTCAGTTTACCACTTATATGATGAGACAGAAATACAGCAAATTCAGTTGTTTATTAAAAAAACAGCTAATTCAGTTGGACAGAGTTCCTGAGTCGTGACTTCTCTGAGCACTTCACTACAGTCAGTGTAACTAGTAAGCATACTCCAGTTCACAAAATTGCCAAGTGCCAACACTTTGTTTCAGATCAAATTGAGATGGCCAACACTTCTTGCTGTTACAGCATGCATCTAAAAGTGAAAAGGTTAACATTAGCAATTTAGCATTTCAGTTAACAACAGGAAATGGAACTCTGCTCTACTATTTCGATCATAAACATTCACAGAACCAGGAATTTGCAATAGCTGGTTGAGAAATTCAAGTTCTTGCCTACGATGTGTGAAATCTCTAAACTGTCACATATTAAGCTCTAGGATGCAAATCACACAAGAAGGCTGTACTGTGAAACATGAGGATACAGTGTTATTCAACATTGAATGTTGGCTTCTAGCCTAGTGGATGGACACAGCAACTACAATTACAACTCCACAAGACCACAACCATAGGACTTTGTTACAAAACAGCTCCCTATTCTCTGTATAAAACATATAAAGTGCTAAAAGAGCACTTGCCCAGACCATTGAGAAAGTACTGCTCCAGAGTAGCTACCTGAATTGGACCAGGAGATATGACATACCTGATACATGATATTTCTCTGTAGTCTGTACAAATATCAACTAATTCAGTTGTTTATTAAAAAAACAGCTAATTCAGTTGGAAAGGCCGAAAGGGTTCCTGAGTCGTGACTTCTCTAACTCTGAACACTTCAACTACAGTCAGTGTAACTATGTAAGAAATAACTTTTAATGCTTCAAATCAAATTTCGATGGCCAACATTTCTATCTGTTACAACATGCACCTAAAATTGAAAAGGAAAGCATTAGCAATTTAGCATTTCAGTTAACACTTGTCAACAGGAAATGGAACTCTTCTCTACTATTTCGACCATAAACATCACAGAATCATGAATTTGCAATAGCTGGTTGGGAAATTCAAGTTTTTTTCTGCGATGTG